>NC_053498.1:130641371-130708871 GCF_905171775.1 Rana temporaria
AGACTGCAATATTCATACATACGCAGTGATGGTGGAAGAGGCTATCCCAGGGATCCTCAAACTACGGCCCTCCAGCTGTTGCGGAACTACACATCCCATGAGGCATTGTAAAACTCTGACATTCACAGACATGACTAGGCATGATGGGAATTGTAGTTCCTGAACAACTGGAGGGCCATAGTTTGAAGACCCATGGGCTATCCCCTAACTGTTCCCACAATGTTGGGAGCATGGAATTGTCCAAAATGTCTTGATATGCTGATGCTTTAAAGAGGAATGGGTTTTACTGTCTGTCATTCCCTGCAAAGTAAAAGCATAATGGGCTAGTAATTATGCCCCATCATTGGTATCTGTGGGAGGAATGGTGCCCCCATCACTGGTATTGGTGGGAGGAATGGTGCCCCCCATCACTGGTATAGGTGGGAGGAATGGTTGCCCCCATCACTGGTATCGGTGGGAGGATTGGTGCCCCCATCACTGGTATCGGTGGGAGGAATGGTGCCCCCCCCATCACTGGTATCGGTGGGAGGAATGGTGCCCCCCCCATCACTGGTATTGGTGAGAGGAATGGTGCCCCCGTCACTGGTATCGGTGGGAGGACGGGTGCCCCCGTCACTGGTATCGGTGGGAGGAATGGTGCCCCCATTGCTGGTATCGGTGGGAGGAATGGTGCCCCCCCCATCACTGGTATTGGTGGGAGGAATGGTTTCCCCATCACTGGTATCGGTGGCAGTAATGGTGCCCCCCATCACTGGTATAGGTGGGAGGAATGGTTGCCCCCATCACTGGTATCGGTGGGAGGAATGGTGCCCCCATTGCTGGTATCGGTGGGAGGAATGGTGCCCCCCCCATCACTGGTATCGGTGGGAGGAATGGTGCCCCCATCACTGGTATCGGTCTAGCAAAGGGCCACAGTTTGGAGACCACTGGGCTAGAGCCACAGATTTTAGCAACTCACTCCTGCTACTAAATTTGTTAGCAGCTAATCTCTAGACATGACATATGATTGCAAAGATCACATGGCTTTCGATGGAGCCAGCTACACAAGTAGCATGTAATGCACCGCATCTTGTAGTGATCATTTATCACCTACTACAAGGTACTTGTGATGCCTGCTCCATAGAGAGCCAGACATTTTTTCATTTGTTGATTGTTTGCTGCTCTCTGCGATTTGCGTGATTGAGCTACTGAATATCTCCCGTGTAGCCCTGTGTAAATGAATTGACATCCAGCTAATGGTTAAATCTCTCAATAGCAAGATTACAATTACTGGTGTAGCTCAGCCCCTAACTGTTTTCCCCAGTGTGATCTGCTGTATTAAAAATAGACGTTCTTTAGGGATTTTGCTCTACAACAAGTCGATCGCATGGCATAGTCAGATGTCCGCACCTTAATCCTTTAAAGCTGAATTCCAGGCAGATGATAAAAAAAAAAAAAACGCTGAACGTTGATGTGAATTAGAAATGTATTTTTAAATGCAACCAATGTAAATTCGACTTGATCTCCAACCTGAAAAGCACAACACAAGCACTTGACTGGAAAAGCAAGGGGGCGGCATTTAGGGCACACAGGGCCCAGAGACAAGGGGTGGGCAAGAGGGAAAGCCGCCCAGGGTGTAATGGTAAAAGGGGGTGTGTCCTTGGTACACGCTCCAGATCTGCTGTCACACGGACGGCTGACAAAAAAAAAACATGCATGTGTAGAGCACACTCTGTCAACCATGGGCAGCCAGAGTAAAGGGGGCAGGGAATGGGTGCAGGGCGGTACACCCATTCTACGTCATGCATTAGCAGTATGTGAAAGGGGGGGCAGTTTTCTGCATTCTTGCCCTGGGCACTGGATGAACCTGTCTCGGTGCTGAGGGCCAGCTGTGCTTTTTGCATGTACTTGTGCTGATGAGAAACATGCTGACAGGAGGATAGCGCACAAGGATGACATCAACAGTCTGCTGCTGCTCTTTTACTGTCCAGTTATGGGATGGAAAGGTGATCTAGCTTTGTTGGTTAAAGTGATTGTAAAGTCTAAAAGCTTGCTATGGGGGCACCCGAGCCAAACCACAGCTCCCTGTGTCCATTCAGGCATGGAGCCACGGCCTGGCCTCACCCTGCCGCGCCCCATTTCTCTCCTCATTGGCTGACTGACTTTAATTGCCAGCAGCGGGAGCCAGTGGCACAGTGCTACTATCTCAACCAATGAGGGGGGGAATCCCGGGCAGCCGAGTGTCTCGTGCAACATCGCTGGATCTTGAGGGACCTTGTGTTAGTATTGGGGGGGGGGGGGGGGCTTAGAATGCATTAAGATAAAAAAAACTTCTGCCTTTACAACAGCTTTAAAGCGGGGGGTTCACCCCAAAAAAATGTTTTAACATTACATTCAGGCGAGTTGTGATAATGACATTGGGCTGTTTTTTTTTGTTTTTTTTGTTAAATCCTTGCCCTACATACCGTTTTATGTACATTTTCACCGCGGCTTCCAGGTATGTAATCTGCGGCCTGGCGTTACTAATTGACAGGCTTCCGACCGGCGCATACAGCGCGTCACGAGTTGCCGGACTGCGAGTCGGTACTATATGGTGCCTGCGCACCGACGTTCGGCTTCTTTCGGCAACTCGTGACGCGCTGTATGCGCCGGTCGGAAGCCTGTCAATTAGTAACGCCCAGTCCCGCAGATTACATACCCGGAAGCCGCGGTGAACATATATATATATATATAACGGTATGTACGGCAAGGAGATAAAAAAAAAAAACAGCCGATCACAACTCAACTGAATGTAATGTTAAACTATTTTTTTGGGGTGAACCCCCCCGCTTTAAGTTCAGTAGAGAAAAGGCAGGTCACACGGCTGGCTGCGTTTAAGTAGGACTGTGTAATGTCTGCAGCTAAAACGGCTCCCATGTGTTATTTAAATGTGTGTTTAGTGGTTTGGATGGAGTTCAGCTTTACGCTTTCCATTTCACCTCACCCATAAGTCCAATATTGGATTAAGATCTTCTGACCACCATCCAAAATCGAGATCTGCCAGAGCAGTCAATTTTTGTGCAGGGTTAAGGGGTGCACTACGTACAGGGCACAAGGTTTGGGGGTGCGCTGTGTCTAGGGTGCGCTGTGTCTAGGGTGCGCTGTGTCTAGGGTGCGCTGTGTCTAGGGTGCGCTGTGTCTAGGGTGCGCTGTGTCTAGGGTGCGCTGTGTCTAGGGTGCGCTGTGTCTAGGGTGCGCTGTGTCTAGGGTGCGCTGTGTCTAGGGTGCGCTGTGTCTAGGGTGCGCTGTGTCTAGGGTGCGCTGTGTCTAGGGTGCGCTGTGTCTAGGGTGCAGGGGGTGCGCTGTGTACAGGGTGCAGGGGGTGCGCTGTGTACAGGGTGCAGGGGGTGCGCTGTGTACAGGGTTAAGCTCTTCCGACAACCATCCAAAATTAGGATCTGCCACAGCAGGCAATTTTTTGTGCAGGGTTTAGGGGCTCGCTGCGTGCAGGGTTTAGGGGCTGCTGCGATCATGCCGTTAGTTGGCGGCGCATGCGCAGGAGTGACGTCATTGCGGCTCCGGCCAGTCACAGGCGCGATGCGAGGATGACACTCGGGGAAACATGGCGACAATGGAGGAGAGGAACAAGCACCACTGCGGGGGCTTCGATCTCAGATAAGTAATACATAATGAGATAGTATTCTATACATACTAGCTCGTTATGCCTTTTTCTTGCAGGGTTTTTTTTTTCAGAACTTTTTTTAAGAGGGTTTACTTCCTTTTTAAGGCTTAATTTTATTTATAAATTGTTTTCCCCCAAAGTATGATTGGTTAGTTAAAGAGTTTACACAGCAGTGACTGCTTGCGTTCTGGCTACCCCTGTCTAGTTGTTGGGCTAAGCCATCTCATAAGGAATGAGTTACTGCTGATGGGTTGTTGTGCACATTGAAGCTTGAGCTACAGGAGTCTGTAAACAAAAGGGTTTTTCAACAGTTTGCAATTCAATATACCCATTTTAAATGGAACATGCACTTGCTGGCTCAAAAAGAAAATGCAGCATTTTGATATGTAGATTTTCATATTTACCTTATTTAAAATATTTTAATATAAGATTAAAATATATATAGTTTTTATTTTAGCTAGGAGTAAAAAAATATATAACATATTCCCTTTAAGGGACTTTTTAGTAAAGTATATACGAGGGAGAGGCATCTACACAGTAGGGCTGTCACATGTGCGCTCCCAGACCATGTATATTTCAGGGCTGCTCGTCCCTGAAGGTCTGGCAGTACAAAGTAATAGAGCTGATGCAGCTGTGCGAAGTAAAGAAGCGGGGAAGAGAAAGTGCTGCTTTCATTGCATTGAACAAGACAGCTGAGAGGAATCTGAATTACCGCACAGTGTCTGCAAAGAATTGCATTTCTTCCTGACTTTGAAAATATATTGTAGATCCAGTTTAATGAAAGCCACCAATACAATTGCATAATGACATGTGTTTTTTTTTTTTAACGTCTTTTCTTCTTTTTTTTGGTTAGTTGCGGCGATATCCATGTTCCCAAAGTATTGTCTATGAGGGTAGCCGCAGGATGGATATGAAAATTCATATTTAGAGTTGGGCCCAGGGCAGCCATCAGGAATTATGGGGCCCCTTACACCACTTCTGGCATGGGCCCCCTGGAGCAAAGAAACGGGGGGGGGGGGGATTACAAAAAAGGGGGGCTCTGGGCCCTTTAATAATAATAATAATAATAATAAAAAAAGAAACATTAAATAAAATAAATGTTTATAAAGAAAAAAAAGGGGGGTTTCCATCCAGGGTCCTGGGGACCTCTGGGCCCTTTAATAAAAAAATAAATAAATATATATAAACAAAAATAAAAAAATAAACATTTATAAAAAAAAAGGGGGTGTTTGCCACATGGGGCCTTGGGGACCTCTGAGCCCTTTAATTAAAAAAAAAAAATATAGATTATATATATATATATATATATATATATATATATATATATATATATATATATATATATATAATTATATAAAAAAAAAACATTTTTTTTATTAAAAAAAAGGGGGGGGGGGGTTGCCATCAGGGGACCTCTGGGCCCTTTAATAATAAATATATATATATATATATATAATTTTTTTTATAAAAAAAAAAAAGGGGTGTTGTCATCCGGGGATCTCCGGGCCCCCCGTACCCCAAAAAAAAAAAATTGTCCCTTTAATAAAAATATATTAAAAAAAATGTATTTTTTTTTTTTTTTTAATAAAAAATACATAAAAAAAAGGACAGTTGCCATCTGGGGCCCTGTGGGCCTCCGGACCCCTAAAAAAATTATATATATATATATATATATATATATATATATATATATATATATATATATATATATATATACATTTTTAAAGGGGGTTGCCATCCGGGCCCCTTACAGGTGTACTGCCTGTACCCCCCTGATGGCGGCCCTTGTTGGGCCATAGCTTGTAAAAATTTTCACTGGTTCCTGATGAACCAGAAAACATTCTCTCCTCCCGCCCAACATTCCTCGATTAAAAAAAATTGAAGGAGCCATCAGAAAATTGCCAGATGAAAGCGGTAGATGTAGCCACTGTTCCAAGTATTAGAACAGCCAGCTTGGCCGTCTGTCATAATACTATACGCCATGGGGGGGGGGGGGTCCCTTCATCCAAGCAGGCTGAACGAATAAAACACTCATCATTTCAGGCTGGCCCCTTTTGCAGGTCTATTTCATAGCATAGGCTCAACGGTTTAGGGTTCCTTTACATGGGGATGCAGAGGAAACCAGAATAAGTGGTACCCCAACCACTGAGGGGTGGGGAATTTTCAGTGTAAGCTCAGCTGCCTTCCTTTATCTAAGGATAGAGAGGAGACCAGAATAATAAAGCCCGCCATCGATAGATCAAAACCGGCCAGTTCCATTTCTGATTCATCTGTGGACTGGGTGCTTGTTCTGAAGTTGATCTATCGATTGACTTCAGTACAACCGGCCCTGTTGTGTTTTTTTTTTTTGTTTTTGTTTTTTTCCTTCGATCACTGTGTGCGACTATAGCCTCCAGCAGTGATTATGTATTCTGACTGGCTAGAAAACCTTCCGCTGTCAGAATACAATAGCACAGCAGGAGGGATTCCCCCTGGCACACAAGGAAAAACATTTGCATAATGTATGGCCTGCCTTTGAGATGCCGAAACTACTGATGGGTGGGAGGTTTTCAGTGTAGACTTGGTTCAACAGTTTGGGGGCCCTTCATTTATAAGTGCAGAGGGTACCAAAGTAATAGATACCCTAACCACTGCCAGGGTAAGGCATTTTCATAGTGTAAGCAGTTTTGGGTCTGTTATATGATGCAAAGGAGACCAGGATAACAGGAGATACCCCAACTGCTGGTGGGGTGAGGAACTTTCACAGTGTAGACTTGGCTAACAGGTAATGTTGTTGTTGTTTTTTTAATATATGTTGGAGACCAGGATAATAAGAGATACCCCAACCACTGGGGCATACAGCATTTTCATAGTGTAGACTTGGCTCAACAATTTGTGGTCCTTGTATATAATACATGGGACACCATGCTATTAAAAGGTACCCCAACTGCTGGTGGGTTGAGTAACTTTCACAGTGTAGGCTTGGCCAACAGTTAATGGTCCTTTTTTATATGATATGTAGGAGACCAAGATAATAAGAGATGCCCCAACCACTGGGGCATACAGAATTTTCATAGTGTAGGCTTGGCTCAACATTTTGTGGTCCTTGGCTATGAAACATAGGACACCAGGATATTAGGAGATACCTCAAGTAATGGCAGGGTGGGGAATTTTTACGGTGTAGGCTTGGCCAACAGTTAATGATCCTTTATATGATATGTAGGAGACCAGGATAATAAGAGATACCCCAACCACTGGGGCATACAGAATTTTCATTGTGTAGGCTTGGCTCAACAATTTGTGGTCCTTGTATGCATAGCACACCAGTATATTAGGAGATACCCCAACTGATGGCAGGGTGGGAAATTTTCACAGTGTAGGCTTGGCTCAAAAGTTCAGGTTCCTTTTATATGAAGATATTATATTGAAGATATATTGTAGATTACCGGTATATATTGAAGCTATTATGTGAAGATCTGAGTAATCGGAGATGGTCCAACCAGCAAATATCTAGCTACATTTCTCTAAGGAATTGTGTAACATTTTAGGCCCGATATGTGATCTGGAGTTTCCAGTGATAGGAGATGGTATTGATTGTCCCACTTGCCCAAATTGTATCAGTCCCAAAATTGTGCTTAAAATAGGGCGAGGCGCTCAGATCGAGGCTATTGGAAGCTTTGCATCATCAAAAATTACATTTGTCTGAATATCAAATGGTCCCAGTAGCAGACACTATGACCTGTTTGGCTGATATTTTAGAGGCACTCTTGGACTTTGGAATGAAAGAAGTGTCCTACGGTATAACAGTGGTCCTCGACCCTGTCCTCAGGACCCACTAACAGTCCAGGTTTGCAAGATAACTGAAATACATCACAGGTGATCTCATTTGCTGCTCAGTGATTGCAGTATTCTAGATTGCATCTCCCCAAGGTAATACTTAAAACCTGGCCTGTTGGTGGGCCCTGAGGACAGGGTTGATGACCACTGCTATAACACCTTTATATGTTTTATGTTGAATGAGGCAGTCAGTTGTGAAAGTTTATCTTGTAGAACCAGGCACTTGGTATACATTCCGGGTATACATCCCTCTGCACTAGACAGAAAAAGCAACAGAATCATTTACGTTTAATATACCTTGAAGACGCCACGTACTGTTGGCGTAATATCACAACACAGAGGTAATCCCGCATCATATTGCAGTCAGTGGAGTGCCTGTTATAAATTCCCGCTATGAAATAACTGCTGCTTTCATGCACTCCGCCGGTTTCTCTTTGTACAAACCTGTTTTTAGTAGTTTTCACTGCAAACAGCCTGAACAAAATAAACGCATTCCTTAATTTTTTTTCATAAATCCAGAACTGGAATGTTGGTGCAAGTTAAGACTGGATCTCCGACTAATTTAATGAAGTTATGAAACTACAATTCTCTTTTGATGAAAGTCATAAGGGATGGAATTTTATAAAAAAAATAAAAAAATACCATTGACTTAAAAGGCCTTTTAATTTTTATATATATATATATATATATATATATATATATATATATATATATATATATATATATATATATATATAGGCATTTTTTCCCTGGGGGCACAAAATGCTTTATCTGCTGTTGGGGCAGGTTGTGAGGTGGCCATCTTGGGTGTGCTTAGTAGAATATCATACTAGGACGAATTGACAGTGGCACCCTGTCTATTGGGGGTGCAGGGGCCGCCCCCCTAATCCATGTGCCCAACTCCAAATCTACATGCTAGGCGCCTGATGTATGGATTTCAACTGTTTTTTTTATGCACATGATTAAAGCACAGGGCTTCAAAAATGGTGGGCTCGAGGCACAGAGCACTAATATTAATATTCACTAATGTCTTCCTGTTTCTCCTCCTGGCCAATTGGGAAGTGGGTCCTGAGACCCAATTGGCCAGGGAGTCTTAGGACTCTTCCCTCGGCAAGCTGGAGTGAGGAGCAGCGTTGGCCTCCTATGGTAAGGCCACTGATCGCCGCCACTCCCAGGTTTGGCATGCATTTGCAAGTTGGTAAAGAAGAGATGGGTACCTTGTCTGATGGGGACAGAACTAGCAACAGGGAAAAGCTCCTGACGAGGAAGGAAAACTTAGGGCTTGCAACTTCTCTGGGCAACTGTCTGTTTGGGCATGAGAGGGCCAAGCCGCATTCTTCCCCTCATTGTCAGTTTGGCTGCATTAAAGTGGGGTTCCACCCAAAAATGGAACTTCCACTTTTTGGAACCCTCCCCCCCCCTCCTCCGGTGGCACCTTTTAGGGGGGAGCAGATACCCATCTAATACAGGTATTTTCTCCCACTTCCTGGCATAGGTCACCTCGGTGATCTACGCCACTTCCAGTGCCTACTCTGTGCCCCCGCTGTCTTCTGGGAGACACACAGCTCCCAAAACACAGCGGGGACCAGTGAAGAAGTGCAGACTCGCGCATGTGCAGTAGGGACCCGGGAAGTGAAGCCGCAAAGCTTAATTTCCTGATTCCCTCACAAGGATGGCAGCCGAAATATTGCTCGGCTTTGGCTGCCGACATCGCGGGCACCATGGACAGGTAAGTGTCCATATATTAAAAGTCAGCAGGTGCAGTGTTTGTAGCTGCTGGCTTTTATATTTTTTTTTAAGTGGGACCTCCGCTTTAAGCTCTCTATACGCTGTTGGAACTGTGAGTGTTCCCAGTTCCTTCCTACCGGGTTATTTGTGAACTATGTCTGTATTATTTCAGTACAAGTTCTTTTAATTGCACTGGGACTGAGTATGTTATTCCCCCAATACCGAGCTGCACCCCTCCTACAGTACATGTATGTCAGGTAGGTGTAGCCAAAAATGCATATTTTTTTTAATGCGCATATAACATCGCTCCAACTGTCCATGACTTTGAGGGACTGTCCCTGACTTGGAACAAAGTCCCTCTTTCCGCCTCATGCGTCCCTTATTTTGGTCTGATCCATATAGTTGTGTATATATAATACAATTTTTATCTTTCCAAAAGTGTAAACATTTCATCCAATTTCTAAATTTCTGCATTTGTACATTTCCAGTAATTTCCAGTGCATTTGTAAAAAGCCAATATAAAGGAATAGTCATGGTAAAAGAAGAAGCACTTGTGGGTTTAACTAATATATTTTTTTTAAGCCTACATACTTTTGGTAACGGGTGTCCCTCCTTCCCATTTTATAAAGTTGGGCTGTATACATATCATCAGGAATTCGGTTGCAAGGTTCCTCTGCATCTTGATGGACGGACACCTGATCCTTCATGGTTATTGCTAGTTTTGGGTCTGTGATCTTTCACAGACCTTTCAATAAAAGTCTGGTTGAGTGAGACAACGATGATAATCACCTATGGAAATCATTTATCAGTCCTTGGTGTGTAATACATCTTGTGTCTCGTTATAGCGCACACATTACAAAACGCTCGTTTATGGCGTTCCTGCATTGTTCGCCTTCATCTTGGTCTAGAATGAAATGAGCAGATTGTGTAGAAACCCATAGGAGCTTGTCAGAAATGCAGGGCTGTGGAGCCGGAGTCGGGGGAAATTTTGGGTACCTGGAGTCGGAGTCGGCAAACAATGCTCCGACTCCGACTCCTACTAAATTTAGATTGGAATTAAAAAAAAAAAAAAGCAAGTTTAAATGTCCCAATTCACAAAAAGTTATAATTAATGACTTCTCTACTGTAAGAATAAAGACCAATGCATGCAGTGCCTCACGTAACCGCAAAACGAACACGTTAAGTGACCGTGAAGAAGCATGCTTTTCATGTGCTTCACTATATGGCACGCAACGCACAATTAGGAGCTGCAATACTTCTACTTTCCATAGTGATGTGTTCTGCTGTTACAGGGAACACATGTTAGAGAACCAGTAAGTGTCCAAATAAAAAAAATTCCAACAGGAGTTTTATAAAGCACTAAAAGAAGTTGAAAAGTATGATCGCTCATCAAAACTTACTGTTGAAGAAGCCATCCTTGTTTATCCGGAGATCGTTAGTGATGTGGCCAGAATAGTTACTGCAATGCCACCCACCCAAGTCAGTGTCGAAAGATTATTTTCAGCCCTAAAAATAATAAAGTCTGACTTAAGAGCCTCTATGAAAGAGGATCTGGCAGAGGCAATTCTCTTCCTTAGAACTCTACATTGAATTGATTTGCATTTGCTAAGCCTAGAACTACATTCCAAGATTAATATAAACCATTTCTAGGTTTTGCAGATTTTGTTTTTGGTTCATTATAGATAAGCTTTGTTTTTGTTCTAAAGCAACCAAATAATGTGGTTTGTATTTTTGAACTGGTAAAGATCCTGTTCCTGATGTTTATGCCTGCTGCTACTATCCAGCCACTTGATTGTTTTCATTGTGTTTGTCTTTTGCTTAAACTGTGCAATACAGTAGACTGTTGGCTTCCCAGCCAGTAGTCCTGTGGTAGGTTGCGTTTCTTTCACTCAAGGAATGTATAAAATACATTTGCATATTAATACAGAGGAGTCGGAGTCGGAAGTACATAAAACTGAGGAGTCGGAGTCGGAACATTTATCTACCGACTCCACAGCCCTGCAGAAATGTCTATAGTTCTAACCATAGGCGTACGCACAGGGTGTGCCCAGGTGCACCCTAAATACTCTGTGCAGCACAGATTCCCCCTATTGTCCTGCCCCCCCATTTCCCCCACAGCGCTGCCAGCTTTCCTCCTCTCCCACTGGCTGCTGCAGGCACACACAGGAGGATGGTTTAGGATGAGGGGGGGAAGGGACGGTAAATATGAGTGAGCTTTGGGGTGCACACCCTAATGCAATAGGCTGCGCACACCTAGGGTTCTAACCAAACAAAGCTGCAAACGATGAGGGTTTGGGCAAACCAGCTTCTTTGACCCATCTCTACTGATGCTGAATTTAAAACATCAGAGGAATACCCATCATGCATTGCTCTGTTCCCCCGGCTTTTACCTAAGCCATGTCCACAGCAGGGTGAGGGACAGATTGGCTGTACAATATCTGCAGCATATCCATTATTGATTTTAGAGCCCATTCATGTAAGAATGGATTACAAGCTAAAGTACAGCATGAAAGCTCCACTGAACTTCAGTGAAAATATCAGCTGCCAGTAATGTGCTGTTATATTCAGAAGCAATTTTATTTATTTTTTTCTTCTTTTTTATTTATTTTTTTATTTAAACTGATTGTAGAAAGTTATGTGCTGAAAGTTTTGCAATCAATTCCTTAGTGCTGTTCAGATTTCCTGTATGGATGGTGGTATTATACCATGGCTATTTTTTTTTTATCCTCGGCTGACGCAGGCTGATGGGTAGGGTAAGCAAGGACATTTTGTAGACAACACTGCGGCGGTATGATGTTTTAAAAACACCCTTTCCCATAGCTCCCAGCTGTCCCAGGTTTCGAGGGGGCTGTCCCGGGTTTCGAGGGGGCTGTCCTGGGTTTCGAGGGGGCTGTCCTGGGTTTCGAGGGGGCTGTCCTGGGTTTCGAGGGGCTGTCCTGGGTTTCGAGGGGCTGTCCTGGGTTTCGCGGGGCTGTCCCGAGGGTTTTCGCGGGGCTGTCCCGAGGGTTTTCGCGGGGCTGTCCCGAGGGTTTTCGCGGGGCTGTCCCGAGGGTTTTCGCGGGGCTGTCCCGAGGGTTTTCGCGGCGCTGTCCCGAGGGTTTTCGCGGCGCTGTCCCGAGGGTTTTCGCGGCGCTGTCCCGAGGGTTTTCGCGGCGCTGTCCCGAGGGTTTTCGCGGGGCTGTCCCGAGGGTTTTCGCGGGGCTGTCCCGAGGGTTTTCGCGGCGCTGTCCCGAGGGTTTTCGCGGCGCTGTCCCGAGGGTTTTCGCGGGGCTGTCCCGAGGGTTTTCGCGGGGCTGTCCACAATACTCCACAATTT
Organism: Rana temporaria; assembly: GCF_905171775.1. Classification (NCBI taxonomy): domain Eukaryota; kingdom Metazoa; phylum Chordata; class Amphibia; order Anura; family Ranidae; genus Rana; species Rana temporaria. Next base: position 130,653,872 of record NC_053498.1, read on the forward strand.
TGTCATTCATTCTGCTATGATACATTTATGGTTATCTTACCTTTCCCTTTCCAACAGTGCATCTAAAACTAATATTAGTAATACTAAGGTATTGGATAATTCCTTTAAAACCATATACGACTAAAGTTTGTTCTTTTCATCGGTTGAAAAAAGTGTAAATAAAAAAGGGGGGAAAACCCCGTTGGCGCTCATCGCAATTCAATTCCATGTTGAATGTTCTAAGAATAAGCGGTGATGTCAGATGGTCTCAGCATCCTTTTCTCACATTCTAATACCGCAGGCCTGTGAAACCTCAACAGGTTTTTGCAGTTGCGGCATGACTGTGTTTTTTGCATCGTGTATTAAATATTTATAGCCATTTCTCCGTCCTGTTTTCCAGCCATGAAGGCAGATCGCAGGAGATTAAAGTCGGAAAAGGCCGACCTGGTGAGCCAAATGGAGCAGCTGTATTCCACCCTAGAAAGCCGGGAGGAGCAACTACGTGACTTTATTCGAAATTATGAGCAGCATAGAAAGGTGAGAATGTAAAATGTCTAACTATGGGGATTTTTTTTTTTTATAGGGTCATCAGACACTATCAGGATTATGATGATAAGGTGAACCTGTTCTTTGCAGGGCAACAGCACAGAGTAGAGAATGCAGAGCGCAATGGCATAGTGTAGAATGTGTAATGAATCATTAAAGCGGAGTTCCACCCAAAAAAGGAACTTCCGCTTTACGTATAGGTGTCCCCCTGACATGCCACATTTTGCATGTCATTTTTTTGGGGGGGGGGCGGATACCTTCTTATTAGAGGGTTTCAGCTCCCACTCACGTCCTCCCGGGGCTCTGCTGAGCCGGAAGGAAGTTCATCCCTCTCTGCAATCATCTGGGACACGTCACAGGTCCCACATCATTGCCCGGCGAGTCACAGTGCACAGCGCGGCTCGCGCATGCACAGTGCCAGCCGGGCGCCCGCAGTTGCAATGTCAGTGCCGCAGAGAGGAGCGGGGCTTCGTTCGCGCGCATTGCTGGACAGTGGGACAGGTGAGTGTCTGATTATTAAGTCAGCAGCTACACTTTTTGTAGCTGCTGAGTTTTATAGGGGTGGAACTCCGCTTTAGAGTCCCGGTTCACACCGAATGTGGCTTTGAAATTGCTACTTCAACGCGATTTCAAAGCTGTCCGTCAGTGCGATTTTCATGTGCAGCTTGCCGATATCAAAGCAAGATGCACATTAAAGTTGGTGCAAGACGGAATCGCACTGATTTGAATAGTTCCAGAAATGGGGTGCAATTTTCTACGCGACTTTGATCGCATGACAAGTTGCACCGGTGTGAACAGGGACTAAAAGAATAACTAGTAACGCACTCATATAAAACGCATGAAGAGCTGGTAGTTTCCTATCACACAGCTCCTTTCCCTATCTGCAACGTAGATAGCGTCCTGACCAGGGCTCAAGTCCTGCGGGAACGCGTGGGAACGGAGTCCCTGCACTTTTTTCACAGCAGGAACGCCGTTCCCTTTGCAGGACTAGAGCCGCCCGAGTCAATCCTTCACTAAGCGGCGATGCCCAGCTCGAGTCACTGTCATGGGCAGGCGAACCTTAGTAATCCTTTGTTACTGACCGCTTCCTGTATATGGATTCATCGGGTATTCCGTCACTTCCTCGATGCCGCAATGTCTCCTGGGAGCTTTTGTCATTGTTCCCAGGAGACATTGCGGAGGTCTGCCGCCAGTTATTGTGGGATTTAGAAAGAACTTGCTTAAAGTTCTTTCTAAATGCCGCGATGACTCGTGGCAGACATGCGTTTTTTTTTGGTGGGGGAGCGGATGTTGGGTGGGAGTTCCCACACTTTTTCCCCCAGAACTTGACCCCTGGTCCTGACTCTCCTGTAGTACAAGGGAGGGGGCGAGCACGACACTCCACGCCAGGGAAAAAGCCTTGCATTACTGTGTGGAGTTACAGACAGAAGAACAGGAAGTGAGGATTTCTCAGAAGAAATAAGGACATTTAAAAGCAAAATGGAAGGATGAGGTAAGTGAGGAGGACTGCACGAAGGTAAAGGAAGCCATTTAGGGAAAAAAAATTGTACCTTTACAGCCCTTTTAAACATCTTTATTGACTTTCTGGGATAGACGACAAGATATTTGAACCACACCCACACATTTTTCTGCCTCCACTCATAGAACAATGAGACCAAAGCGAAGCGCACCTGACATGTCTCCCTTTTCGAATGGTTTGGATTGTCCATTATATCTCTGATGAAAACATCTGTACCAATAATGCATTATATAGCTGCTATTATGGGACCCAGTGTGCTTTCAGCTTAGCACCTGAATGATATTCCAGCCCCTGCAATGTGCCCTGAATTCAAGCTAATCTTTTCATGCTGCCTACTCATCGGAAGCCTGAGTTCACTTTAGTGTTTACATAAAGGTAGCATTGTTCCCGATTCCTTCACTCCGATTTCCACATTAGCCCCCTCTATTCAGATCTAATCAAAGAGGCGTACAGAGAGCAGTGGATGCATTGTTCAGTGTATTCCTGTACAAGATGTGCGCAGACTGCATTCACACCAAGAGGTCTGTGCACATTCCTCCTCATCCTAGCCGTGTTTTCACTCGTTTATCAATAGTGACCGACGCAAGAAAGATCTCAGGCTCTATTACCCCAAAGCAACCAGTCAGGTTCCTCCTTTACTGCAAAGGTATAATCTGATTGGTTGCTGTGCTGCAACATGGACTGATGCATGCATGTAATATAACAATTACCCACTGGAGAATGGAAGAAAGAATCGGAGTTGGTGCAATGGGTAGAAAATGCAATTTGTAGAGCCAGGCTTGGGTCACTCACAGTGCTCTCGTCTTTGGGATCTACACACACCATCTTGCCTATATCATTTTTGTCAATACAACAATCATTAAAGTGTGTGAGTGTGTAAACCCAATTACTAATCTTATATAAGCGTTCACATGTTCATGTAATTTCAAAAATAATTTTCAGTATTTTACTGTAGCTTTCGATATAATACCTGGTGAGCCTGCCAGCTCCTTGTCCAGGCACTTCCTGTTAGGGTGGTCCCTGTCTGTTTAAAGCTGGCTTCACGGGGTGGTATCAAAAAGTTTCAAGACTAGCTTTAGTTTAAAGAAAGTACTTTAAAGTGGAGTTTCCACCTGAAAAACATTTTTCCACCAAAAATCAAAAAAAAAAAAAAAGGATTTTTTTAAAAAATGTACTTACCCTAAATAGCTGTTGCTATGCGGAAGTGCCGAATCTGCCTCTTCATCCTCTGCGGTGGATTCTCTTTCTCCTCCTACACTCGGTGTCTTGTGAATGGGGCGCGCTGCATTCTGGGAACTGTGTGTGTCCCAGAAAGCAGCCGGCCCATTCACAAAGCGCTGCTCGCGCATGCGCAGTAGGAAACGGCTTCACTGCCTGTTTCCCTTATTATGGATGGCGGCGCCTGGAGCTGCCAGGATCGAGGATCGGACTCGGCGGGGGCCAACATCGCTGGCGGCTAGGACAGGTAAGTGTCAGCAGCTACAGTGTTTATTTTTTTTGGAATGGAACCTCTGCTTTAAGGGGAAGTAAAGTCCAATGCATAGTTTGTACCTATAGGTGGCAGTGGTGGCCCGTTCAATTAGGGCGCACAGCCGCCGCCCCCTCTCTTCAGCCACCCCCTCTATGACTAATGGATAGATTCATGTATAGCATGAATCTATCCATGGCCGCCGCTGCCACCCCCTATTCAGGCGTCCGGCCCCTTTTCAGATGCTGGGCGCCTGAATTTAAGTGGCAGGGGTGTTTTTTTTTTTGTAGCACCTGATTAAAGCCATAGGCTCTATTAGGCGTCAATATAGGGTGGACTCGTGGCGCAGAGCATTGCGCTCACAGTCCACCCAGATATTCATCAGCTTTTCTAACACTGAACCACCTTTCTGCCAATCGGGTAGCGTGGATCCAATACCCATCACCTGATTGGCTGAAGTAACAGGTGCACCGATTGGACACCTAGCAGACCGAAAAAGAAAGTAGGGGGAAGCATGGAGGACACAGGAGCTGTCATCCACTGCCTGACCCGCCACTAAGATGGGGTAAGTGCCGGGCAGATGGTGGGTGGGGATCACAGTGGTGGCATTTGATGGGGCACAATGAGGCTGCAATTGATGTTTTTTTCCAGTATTTTTCAGTTTGTTTGCGCCTCCCCAAAAGTTTGGCACACCGACAATGGTAGCAATGTTGTGGATTGTACTCCGATGATCATCATGCACAAGTTAGAAAACGGGACAAGAGGGGTTTGTAAGGACAGTTGCTGTGGCTGACCATGGATATACACCCGAGTGAGGCTGCCTAGGATGGGCCCCTGCTGCTGATCAGTGTATTGTGAAAGTGGGAAGTCCCTGCTGTCAGAATACGGTGTGCCAGTGGCCTTCATCCACACCTCGCTTGTGTGGATGGAGGAATGTGTTTTTTTAATCCAGCAGACTGAATGGATAAAGAAAAATCATCTATAGCCAGTTTAAATGTTATGGAGACTGATCTGCGGCTTCAGTTTTCCAACATTCCCATTCCACTTCTGTTGAACGGAGATGGCCACACACGCATTGAAATTCAAATGGTCCCTGCTGAACCAGCCAAATTCTCACCCACCTTTGGCCAGCTTTGTTGTAATTTATTTAGGGTTTACCTCTAGTATAATACAGGAGCTCTCCTATGCCATGTAGAATAAGGTTGACCAAGCCATTGTCCCCATCCATTGAAGGACTACAGTCCCAGTTTGCCCTGGTAGCCATGCTTGTGGCTGTCTGGCCTGCTTTGCTGGGACTTGCAGTCCTAGAACTCTTGGGTCTCTTGACGTTGGTTACCTCCAGCTTAGAACTCATTGTTCCTAGTGTGACGTTTTCTTTTTTTCCTGTAAGCTCCAGATGTTAGTCACTATGTGAAGGTGATGACACTGTCATCCATGTTTTGGAAAGAGGAAGTACGCCGAGGGCGTAGGTGACAGAACAGTTGTGTATAGCTGTAGTTTAGGCTTCAAGGAAATGAAATGTACACAACCAAGAGATACTACACCACTCAAATATCACCACACTGCAGTCTGCATGGAAATGAAATATACACAATGCATTACTCTATACGACGTGTTCAATTCATCTATTCCAGTGTATAATCATTCTCCAGCTAGTCAGAATAGGGGACCACATTCAATTCTATTTTCAGTGAAGTCCGCCTTTACAAAGAGGACCCGCTGCCCTCGAAATATGTGTCAGTGATTTGCTGTTTGCAATGAAAGAGCTATATCTTCCATGGAGGGAGTGCTGGCCTTTCTTCCTGCTGAGTTTCTTTCAGCATCACAGCTGGCCTTGTACCCTGGAAGAATGGAGGCGCGGGGTTTGTGTGCGGGGAGGATACAGCTTTTATTTTTGGGATAATTCACAAATTCTATAACTGGGTCTTGAATAAAAATTCACTTGAGGTCTAGTCAGTAAAATTTTCCTCCGGCAGAGGTCCCAATCTCCGGTTTGTACTATAACGCATCACAGCCCTTTCCGTATATCAGTGTCTTCAGCCTACGTTTCCCATCATAGCCCCCCCCCCCCCCCCCTCGGGCTTCTTTACATCAGTGTTCTCTTTTCCATCTTCACATCATAGCTCCCCCCCTCTTCATATCACATCCCCTCTTTATATCAGTCCTAAGCCCCCCTTCACATGACAGTCCCCGTTTCACATAATAGCCTCCCCCCTTTCCGTGACATCAGTGTCCTCCATTCCCCCTTCAATTCATAACCCCCCCCCCCCCCCCCCCCCTTTACATCAGTCTCTGCCTTTACATTAATGTCCTCAGCGGCCCTTTCACATCATAGCCCCCTTTACATCATTGTATTAAGCCCCCTCCTCTTTTACATCAGTGTTCTAAGCCCCCCTTTACATCAAGGGCCCCCTTTTACATCAGTGTCCTAAGCCCCCCTTTACATCATAGCCCTCCTTTTACATATGTGTCCTAACCCCTCCTTTACATCATAACCCCTCCTTTTACATCAGTGTTCTAAGCCCCCCTTTTACATAGGTGTCCTAAACCCCCTTTACATCAGTGTTCTAATCCCCCTCCTCTTTTACATCAGTGTCCTAAGCCCCTCCCCTTTATAACATAGCCCTCCCCCTTTACATCAGTGTCCTAAGCCCCTCCCCTTTACATCATAGCCCTCCTTTTACGTATGTGTCCTAACCCCCCCCCTTTACATCATAACCATCAGTGTTCTAATCCCCCTCCTCTTTTACTTAAGTGTACAAAGCCCTTTCTTTACATCCGTGTCCTAAGCCCCTCCCCTTTACAACATAGCCCTCCCCTTTTACATCAGTGTCCTAAGCCCCCCTATACATCATAACCCCTCCTTTACATCAGTGTCCTAAACCCCCCTTTACTTCATAGCCCCCCTTTTACATATGTGTCCTAAGCCCCCGTTTACATCATAGCCCCGCTTTTACATCAGTGTCCTAAGCCCCCCCCTTTACATCATAACCCCCCCCTTTACATCAGTGTCCTAAACCCCCCTTTACTTCATAGCCCCCCTTTTACATATGTGTCCTAAGCCCCCGTTTACATCATAGCCCCGCTTTTACATCGGTGTCCTAACCCCCCCCCCTTTACATCATAGCCCTCCCCTTTTACATCAGTGTCCTAAACCCCCCTTTACTTCATAGCCCCCCTTTTACATATGTGTCCTAAGCCCCCGTTTACATCATAGCCCCGCTTTTACATCGGTGTCCTAACCCCCCCCCCCCTTTACATCATAGCCCTCCCCTTTTACATCAGTGTCCTAAACCCCCCTTTACTTCATAGCCCCCCCTTTTACATATGTGTCCTAAGCCCCCCTTTATATCATAACCCCCCTCCTTTACATCAGTGTCCTAAACCCCCCCTTTACATCATAACTCCCCTCCTTTACATCAGTGTCCTAAACCCCCCCTTTACATCATAACTCCCCTCCTTTACATCAGTGTCCTAAACCCCCCCTTTACATCATAACCCCCCCCCTTTACATCAGTGTCCTAAGCCCCCGTTTACATCATAGCCCCGCTTTTACATCGGTGTCCTAACCCCCCCCCTTTACATCATAGCCCTCCCCTTTTACATCGGTGTCCTAACCCCACCCTTTACATCATAACCCCCCCTTTACATCAGTGTCCTAAGCCCCCGTTTACATCATAGCCCCGCTTTTACATCGGTGTCCTAACCCCCCCCCCCCCTTTACATCATAGCCCTCCCCTTTTACATCGGTGTCCTAAGCCCCCTTTACATCAGTGTTCTAATCCCCCTCCTCTTTTACTTAAGTGTTCTACGCTCCTCCTTTGAATCAGTGTCCTAAGTTCCCCTTTACATCATAGCCCCCCATTTACATCAGTGTCCTAAGCCCCCCTTTACATCGCCCCCCTTTTATATCCATGTCCTAAGCCCCCCCCCCCCTTTCACATCACAACCCCCACTTAACATCACTGTCCTCCCCCTTCAGTGTCCACAGCCCCCACCCCTGAGAGCCAGTTCACACCTAAATCACACAGGGATGTGCTCCACATTCCTGTGCCACTCAGTGTGGTCCAATTTTCAGCCCATTCATTTGAATGACCTGAATGCAGAATTGTTATCTCTTCCCTGGGTGTATACTGCCCCAAACAGTAAACAATGGATAGTATTATGCCCCATTGTTGGTGTCGGTGGAAAGAATTGTTCCCCATTGTTGGTGTCAGTGGAAAGAATTGTGCCCCATCGTTGGCGTCAGTGGAAGGAATTGTGCCCCATCGTTGGCGTCAGTGGAAGGAATTGTGCCCCATCGTTGGTGTCAGTGGAAGGAATTGTGCCCCATCGTTGGCGTCAGTGGAAGGAATTGTGCCCCATCGTTGGTGTGAGGAAAACTGGCCCATCTTTGGTATCAATGGAAGAAATTGTGCCCCATTGTTGGTGTCGCTGGAAGGAATTGTGCTTCATCGTTGGTGTTGGTGAATGAAATGGTGGTTGCTCCAAGGGCAGAATAATGGCAAGCAAATGGCCTCAGGGTTGCAGTTTGGAGACGGCTGCTCTAGAGGGGGAGGTTTGGGGGTGATGTCTGGAGGTCCCCTGAAAACACAGGTCAGGACTGGTGCTTCTAATATTGCTTTCCTGACACGTCCCATCAAAGACTTTATAATAGTCCTTGAAAGGACACTGCCGGAGCCGGCCCTAATTTTATTGTTCCGCATGACAGATGCCTGAGCTGATATCATTGACAAGAACGCATTGAGATACTTGAGAATCCGTCTGCTTTATGGAAGTATTCATACAAGATCGATTTAGCGGCCCCTTAAAACATAGTGTCTTTTCTATTGTTATTCTCTGGAGATTGTCTATTAGCAGATGAAATCCTGCCAAATGGAGGCCGTTGTCGCACTTGTGCGTCGGGGAAAAGCTTTTAATTGGTAAATGACATTAGCAGGCATACCTAACTGGCTTTGTACACCTTGGCCATTCATAATGGGAAGATCTTCTCGTCTTGTCAGCTTGAAGACTGTAAACACTCAAGAATGAATTAACAGGCTATAAACAGCCGACACTCTCCCTTCTGCCGCATGCGCCTCTCCACAACTTAGACACCAGCGGTTATCGAGATATGAAGCTCCGGAGGGCGAGGGAAATCGGCAGCTCCTGCTTATATTCCGAAAGGGCAGCGTGGATAAAAACCCCATTAATTTCCTGGTGCTTCAGTCTGGCGAATTCTATTGGACAGGAAATTCTTCTCGCCGAAATGGACAATTTCTGTGGGAAATGAAACGTGCGACTCGGAAGGTAGCAAAACATCCACTAACTGCTAATATTATCCAGGAGATATGACAGTTGTGCTGCTTTATTACATGGTTGGGTATTATGAGGGTTCTTCTAAGGTGGACCTAGGCATGGGCAACCTGATCTGTCCAACATTACCAGGCCAGTCGTTGGCAATTGTATTGTACTGCCAATAATAGAAGGAAAACCTCCTCCACTAAAAAGAAGGGAGGGGGTAACAATGGGACTTTTAGTGTACCTCATGGAGACAACAGATCCACAACCGTTTAGAGGGCTCAACATACCGGTACATCTTTGTTAGAAAAAGGATTGAACAGCCGCACTTTCACAAAATCCTTAAAAAGGTTGCCTTTAATGGTAAAAAAGGAACAGCACTACAAATCACAGCAAGCAGTGGGGTATGAAACTGACGCGTTTCACACTGTAAAGTCAGTGCTTAGTCATAGCTATTCGGCTCTAAAGACTGGCATTCCCTAAAATTGCAGCAGGGAAATAGCGGTAAAATTGGACGATTTTGAGGTCCCAGTAGTGTGAACCGGCCCTTTAAAACGATTAAATATTTTAGTTTTTCAGTTTAACTCATGGATGGCATTGTGTCTCTGGGCTCTTATGATCACTGAAAACAATCTCGGACACCTGTGATTATTAGATTGCCAGGTGAGCCCAATTAAAGGAGAAACTACGAAGGCCACATTCACACTGGCCGCGGGAGGTGCGCTGGCGGTATAGCGGCGCTATTTTTTTAGTACCGCTATACTGTCGTTTTTTTACCGCGATATTCGGCCACTAGTGCGGTTTTAACCCCCCGCTAGCAGGCGAAAAAGGGTTAATACTGCCAGCAATGCGCCTTTGCAGAGGCGCATTACTGGCGATATTACCGTGGTTTCCCATTGCTTTCAATGGGAAGGAGCGGTGGAGGAGCGGTAAACGCACTGCTCCAAAGATGCGTCTAGCAGGACTTTTGGAGTGGTCCTGCTAGCACACCGCTTCAGTGTGAAAGCCTTCAGGCAGAAATCTTCCTCTATGTGCCTTTATCTGCACGAAACCCGTCTGTGCTCTGAATCGCCCACAAATCTCTTCTCCTCGTCCAAAGCATTGAACTATTTCACTCTTTTCGGCAGCAGAGAGATCCTTTTTCTTCCCCATATTGCTTGAAAATGATGCTCTGTTTAATAATGTAGAACAGCCTCCTTTAGGCCCCTTTCACACCGAAGCGTTTTTCAGGCGGTTTAGCGTTTTTTCAGGCGGTATTTAGGCGCTATTTTTACTGCTAAACCGCCTGAAAAACGTGTCAGTGTGAAAGGGGCCTAAAGGAGGCTGTCCTACATTATTAAGCAGAGCATCATTTCCTAGCAACATGGGGAAGAAAAAGGATCTCTCTGCTGCCGAAAAGAGTGAAATAGTTCAATGCTTTGGACGAGGTATGAAAACATTCGATATTTCACGAAAACGTAAGCGTGAACATCGCATTATTAAGAAATTAGTGGCCGATTCAGCGCACAGACAGGTTTCGTGCAGATAAAGGCTCATTGAGGAAAATTTCTGCCAGATCCATACATCAGATCAGGAGAGCAGCAGACGTAGCAGAAAACAGATATTTGAAGCTGTTGCTGCCTCTGGAGTCCCACGAAACATCAAGGTGTAGAGTCCTTTTGGGCTTTAGGTCCACTTTAAACTCAATCTATAGCTGACCACACATGGTACAGTCTGATTGTACAATCTCTGTAGAGTCTCCTTCACATTTACCATGTAGTTTCCCGAGTGTAGAAAAGCTCCTGGAAATGATGTCTGGCATACAAATGCCTGTGTAATCCCCATGTGCTTGATGGTAGCTCCAATTATGCACCAAAAACGTTCCTGTAAAGTTCACCGCTTGACCTCCCTGCTTTTGTCCACACTACAAACCTCCATACCGCTCGTATTTCTGCTGAAACGTTTTTTTCTTTTTCTTTTTTTTTTTTTCTTCTGATCTTCCCACAATGCCTTGCAACAGCTGCTGCAGGCAGGTAGAAATGGCTGCTCGGCGCCCCAGCCAGAGCTACAGTAATAAAAAAAGATTCAATAAATTGCCTGAAGGAGACTCGATGCGAAGGTACACTGCGTGTTACAACAGATTAAATATTTTTTTATGATAATGCCTCCTGTAACCTGGTCCTTTTTATAGCTATTGTACGCAGTAACGAAGAAAAAAAAACGTCCACTAAAAACATGCTTAAAAATAGGCAAGTATTAAAACGGAGGATGCGAGAGCGATCGTTTTAATGGTTGCTTCAGCGGTTGTAGGCAGACAGTGTTTTTCTCACATGTCAGGCACATTGCTAGTATACCGAATACAGTGATTGCAAGCTGTGAGGTTTTGTTTTTTTAACCACTTAAATTGGCGGGAGCCAATCAGCGGCGCAGCGTAACTCGCGCATGCGCCGTAGGGAACCGGGTAGTGAAGCCGGAGCGCTTCACTACCTGGTTCCCTCACTGAGGATGGCAGGGAGCAGCAGAGTGACGAGCGATCGCTCGTCCTCTGCTGCGGACGCCGCTGGACTCCAGGACAGGTAAGTGTCCTAATATTAAAAGTCAGCAGCTGCAGTATTTGTAGCTGCTGGCTTTTAATATTTTTTTTTCATGGCACATCCGCTTTAAGAACTTGTGGTCAATCCTTAAGAGGCGGGTGAACAAAAAAACACAAATTATCACTCAAAACATTGATTCTACAAGAATGGGCTGCCATCAGAAATTGATTGACAGCTTGCCAGGGTGAATTGCAGAGGTATTGAAAAAGAAGGGTCAACACTGCAAATATCGACTTTGCATAATCCTAAAGTACCGTATATACTCGAGTATAAGCCAAGTTTTTCAGCAAATTTTTTTGTGCTGAAAATGCCCCCTCGGCTTATACTCGAGTTGCCTTTTTGCGCCTAATCTCCCGGAATTTGGGGACCCGGTACTGGCCAGCCGTAGGTCCCCTGGACCCCAAACTTGGCACACCTGTAGCCCCACTGTTGTCCAGGGGGACCTACGGCCAGGGAGCACCAATTTTTCAAAGCCGGGCGCCCCCTTCCATAGACTCCCATGTTAAACTGTCATTTCTCCAGTGACTTTGGGAACACAGTACCGGCCGGTCATAGGTCCTCTGGACCCCAGCCTTGGCACACATGTAGCCCCACTCCTCCTCTACAAGTGTGCAAAGTTTGTTGTCTGGGGGACCTACAGTCGGGGAACACAGATTTTCAAAGCCGTGTTCCCTTTCCATAGACTCCCATGTTAAACGTCAGTCCAGTCATGAGCACAGTGAGGCATGTGCACCGTGAGGCATGCAGATGGACACCCTAGGCTTATACTCAAGTTTTTCCAATTTTTTTGTGGTAAAATTAGGTGCCTCGGCTTATATTCGGGTTGACTTAAACTTGAGTATATACGATAATTGGCAATAAAAGTCTTTAACACTTATGAAATGCTTGCAATTCTTTTTTTTTTTCACAAGAAATGAAATGCTTGCAATTCTGCTTCAGTGTAACATCTGACAAAAAGATCTAAACACACTGAAGCAGCAGACTTTGTGAGAATGAATATTTGCGTCCTTCTCAACTTTTGGCCACGGCTGTATTTACTGGATTTCCTGGGTCACTCTGCACTATACTGGCAGGGGACAGGTTTTTTCTTCATAGGCTGTGGCTGCTTTCTAAAGAACACAGACTGCTGACTTGTACTCACGCTGGCAGTTGTTGGCGTAATGTGTTGACTACAGACTTTGAAATCTGCAAGCACAATGCCAGCTATTCGTTTCTTGATGTACTTGCCGCTCTAGGCCATAGGTGAATTAAATCATAAATCCTACGGGACACAATAGAGTCTGTGTCTGAAACAAGCCAGGGAGGGAGAGAACTCTTCCTGTGCCCGGCTATTTGGACAGCTGTCACTTTACATGCCAGTTACTGCCAGTGGCAGGTTGAGTCTTCATGAAGGTACATTCCTGGGTTTGGGATTGTTCACCTTTAAGCCAATTCCGGTGGTTGTTTCTGTGCCAGCAGATTTTTGCCCCCCAGAAATGTACCTTCTCTCTTCAAAACAAGGATGACCTTCAGTTTAGGGCAGGCGAGGACGCCACGCAGTGAATTCTGATGACTCGGAATCCGCACATGACATTTCTGGTGATTAGGATTCTGGAGCGCTGTAGTCGTCCAGCTTGAAGGAGGTCTGCAGAGCTGTTTTAATTCATAAAACCAATAGAAAAGTTTTCTGTGCAATTTGCAAGGATCCCTTTCAAGGTTATGTACAACATCTGCTCTTCGTTTTTTTTATTTGCGCACTATAAAACAAGAACATCTGGAAGTTTCTGCATTCGGGGACCAATATTTCTGGACTGCTCTAAACAGCCTGCTTAATTTAATTACTAGGTGTTCTTAACACGTCATGCAACATTTTGTGCAGTATGCATTGTGCTGCTTTTTTTTTTTTTTTAAGTGGATTTAAACTCAAAGTGAAAAATGACTGTGCTTTAGGGAACAACTAGAAATGTTAATTGTGTCAAACTATCCATGAAAGTGTAGCGTTGCCCTAAATTCCTCAAAATAGGTGTACTCCTGTAGCTTGAGCCTCATAGCTGTATATCTGCAGTGTGAGATCATCTAAGGCAGGGGTCTCCAAACTTTTTAAACAAAGGGCCAGTTTCAGTGGCGGTTCGTCCATAGAGGGCGCTGGAGCGCCGCCCCCTCAGGCTCTCGCCTGCCGCTGAGTCTAATAACATACATTCATGCATTGCATGAATGTATGTTATTGTTGCCAGCTGCCGCTGGTCTATTCAGAGATGGCCGGAACTTGAGCGCCGGCCATCTGAATAACGGCAGCTGGTTGGCTGTGCAGAAGTGCCTATCAGAGCCAGCGGCTCTGATAGGCTTTCCGAGTACAGCCCTCGGCTCCCGGATGTCTTATTCTCGGAACGTACGGGAGGTGCGTTCCTTGGATAAGACTGACGGCCGTCTCAGCCAATTAGGTTCCCCGATTCTGGTTATCGGTAACCTGATTGGCTGAAGCGTCACCAAGGCGGGAGAAGACATCGAGGGACGTGGAAGGAGTAAGGTAAGTGCATTTTACAGGGCACAGTGGCGACAATGGGCACAGTGGCGACAATTGAGGGCACAGTGGTGATAATTGAGGGCACAGTGGACGGTTTGATGGCATGGCACAGTGGTGACAATTGATGGCACAGTGGCTGCGTTTGATGGCATGGCACAGTGAGGCTGCAATTTTTTTTTTTTCATTTGCGCCCCCCCAAAAAATTTTGAGCACCAGCCGCCACTGGCCAGTTTATTGTCCTTCAGGCGTTAGGGGGCCGGAGTGTGGCCAGCAGGAGTGGAAATGTTACTGGCATCAATTGGAGTAAACATCGCCATATTTGGTATTAGGGGCAAGAATAGTGCCCCAATGTTGGTATCATTGGGAGGAATAGTGCCCCATTGTTGGTGTCAGTTGTTGAAATGGTGCCCCATTGTTGGTGTCAGATGGCAAAATAGTGTCTCGAATCAGTGAGTGGAAGAGTGCCCCAAGTGCCGGATAAAGGCAAGCGAAGGGCCACATCTGGCCCCTGGGCTGCAGTTTTGAAACCACTCCTCTAAGGAACTGCCGCCTCTAAATGCTAATCTGAGAAGATTTGGAGTGAGGTTTGGTGATGTCACTACTGTGCTGCTCACTGTTCTTGCTGGAGAGAAAGCTGTACCTGTTCGGTTCTTTATTCATTTACTTTTTTGTGTCTTGTATTGAACTGCAATAAAGTGGTAGTAAAGTCCTGTTGGACACGTCTGCCTTCAAGTAAGCCTATTGGGCATGCCTGTAGGGACAAGGAATATCTCCAAAACTTGCACCGTTCCTCTGATTCAAACCCCCTCACATGCTCTGACGAAGTACCTCTGAGCTCAGCATTTGAGAGATCGCTCTTGTGGTGATGAGGATGAAGAGGAAGAGCTAGCAGTCTTTTAGCATCGCCCTTGGCAAAGTAGTTTGAATCGGCTGGAAATGTGTTGGCAACAAGGCAGGACAGAATCTCAGAGTTTTCCAGTCAGGTTCCAGGAGGTGCGTAAATGGCCTACACCTATAGCAAGGACATTATTCAACTTTGGTCATAGCTGCCTTTTGTTTTGATTTACAGGCACCCCTTACCTGCATAAGTAGTTTTCTGGTAAGGGTGAACTATGCCTTGAACTGCTTCAGTTCTGCCCTATAGCAGTTTTACAGCTACAGGGTGGCACTCGCCATTCATTGGGCAGATCGCAGTTCTGTCTCGCTGGTTATGTAAACAAGGCAGATCGTCGTTCTGGCAGGAGGGAAGGGATGGAATGTGTGTCTCTGCAAAGCAGAGAATAAATTCCATCTCTTCCCCTAGTAAAAGCACCTCACACAGTATAGTAAAACACTGGCTAGGCACTCATTTAACTTTGATTGCCCCTGATGTTAATCCCAGCCATTGTCCCAGTGTCGTTAGTACAGTGACAGTGCATTTTTTTTTTTTTTTAGCACTGATCACTGTATTAGTGTCAGTGGTCCCCAAAAAGTGTCGGGTTGATTTACTAAAGGCATATAGACTATGCACTGTGCAAAGTGCCATTGCTCCAGAGCTTGGTAAAAGAAGTAGCTTCACTTTGCAAAAAGTACCCAATCACATGCATGGAAAAAAAATAATGCTTTCACATGATTGGATATATAAAGTCAGCAAAGCTTTTGCTCATTTACTAAGCTCTGGAGCAACTGCTCTTGCAGAGTGCAACACAAAGTGCACAGTGTATTTGCCTTTAGAAAATCAACCCCTTAGTGTCAATGTCCGCCACAATATTACAGTCCTGCTATAAATCGCTGATCGTTGCCACTACTAATAAAAATAGCCAACAGTTTGTAGACACACTAATCACTAAAACTAATCAATATACGCTTATTGGGATTTTTGTAACCCAAAATATGTAGCAGAGTTCATATTGGCTCAAATTTTATGAAGAAATTCGTGTTATTTTATTTTTTTATTTTTTTTATTGAATAGGTTTTATAGCAGAAAGTAAAAAAAAATATATATATATATATATATATTGTTTCTAGCTCAAAAATAAAAAATGCAGAGGTGATCGAATACCACCAAAATGAAGCTCTATTTGTGGGGGGAAAAGGACATCAATTTTATTTGGGTAAAGCGTTGCAGTTGTCAGTTAAAGTAACGCAGTGCCGTATTGCAAAAACGACCTGGTCATAAGGGGGGGTAAATCTTCTGGAGGTCAAGTGGTTAAGGTGCCTGTGGACTTCTGAACAAGCTGCTTGTCAGTCTTAGAAATTACCCTTGGGGGAAACAATAACAATCACCTCCATACTTGTCTTTTTAACCCCCCCTTCCCCTTAGAGCTAGGAGTGTCCACTTGCAGCCATAGACATAACATTGGCCCCTGATCCCGCCATAACGGGGGCCACAATGTCTCTGCCAGCTTTATGTATACTTCCACTCTCAAACACCAGAAGATTTATTTCTCATTTTTGTCCTCTTTCTGCCTCTGCAGTCCGTTCAGGAACCTTGTTTTTTCTTTCTTTTCTTCCGTTGCATCAGCCGGAATCAAAGGCTATAATTAAAATGGTGCAGGCATTCCATTCTCTCCCGTTATTGTCGGTTGTATCATGGTCAATTTGAATCCAATGGCTGCCTATGAAGTAAATGCGAGCAGGCAGTGTAATTGGAGGCCCATTCTCATTCATTGTCCCTGTACCAGTTAATGAAAGAGAGTGGAGTCATGTTGTAATGCAGTATACCCACGAGCCCGCCGCCTTACTCATCCCTCTGAAATTGAATCGGCACATACAGAGAGCCCACGGGCTCAGAGGCAGTAAATAGTTCACATGACAAATGCAACCTCATCGCTGTATGACTGCCAGCCAAACGGATCGCCGGCGTGTTTCTAGAAGTAATCATGGTTTGGGGTCTATTTCATTTTACATTATCATTTTTTTTTTTACACATATGTGTTTTTTTTTATGTTCTGTTTTTAACTTCAAGATAAACTCTGATAAACATCCCTCATGTGTAGTATTACTTGAATCTGTGTGCTTTGTGTATTTACTCCATATCTGTGCAGTAATTCAGTGTGAGACTTTCCCTCTGTGTAGAAGCTTCCTGTAATACAGACCGCTCACTGCTGCTCTCTCTCCCTGTGCAGGATGACTGGTCTGCTCTCCGCCCCTTCCTGTCATTTTCTGCAGGCAACCTGTAGTGGGTGGTGCCTGCTGGGTCCCTCCCACCACTCTGCTCTCTGCACAGGCTATGTAAATGCGGCCCGACCGGTGGCCCCATGAAATGCGGCCCGACCGGTGGCCCCATGAAATGAGGCCCGACCATTGCCCCATGAAATGAGGCCCGACCATTGCCCCATGAAATGCATGCGTACCAGTTCCAATGGCTCCTGGTCCCTGTCGTGGCTTGCTGGTCTAACACATAATGACGTTGCATGGGTGTGCCTCTGTCCTCACCTGCAAAGCTTCCTGGGCTTTGCAGGTGATGGTCGCTGCCGCCGTGGACTAGTCTGACCCCAGTGTGTTCCAGCAGACTGCGCCAGCTGCCTTCCTTCCATGACCATAAGACGCAAACATTTTCCCCCATTTTTTTGGGGCGGGGGGGGGGGGGGTTGTGCGTCTTATAGTGCGAAAAATACAGTAATATCTGGGTACGCAAAGAGATTTTGTGTACAGAAAATGAACCTATATCCTTGGTGGCTATTTGGGATTTTATTTGCTCCGCTTGCCGACTGCCCTCTAGCTGATTTACTGGTACAGGGTGGCCGGGCTGCGCAGGATCATAAATATATACGTGATCCTGCACTTCCGGGTATCGTGTGTGAGTGCGCACCACGAGCGTCTCGCTCCCGCTGTGATTCTACACGGTGGACCTGATGCCTGCCAGCACCTACTTATCGTTCTGTACACAGGCAGAACAGTGATCTGTCTATGTAAACAGGGTAGATCGCTGTTCTGTCAGTATAGCAGTGTTCCTGCAGGAGCACCAATCCATGCGTTCCACTACTTAAAGCACCTCCCCCACTACTACACTGAAACACTGGCTAGGCACACGCGGACATTGCGTAGTTCGCTACGAAAAGTGCGGCAATCTATTGTGGCACCGGAGGGGGGAGAAACCAATCAGTGGAAGTTCCATTTCTGGGTGGAACTCCGCTTTAATTACATTCCACTTCGTTTTATCATATTTCGCAGCAACATGTGTGCAGAGTGATCATTGACTTATCTATGCCAATACTTTTTCTCTTTCAGGAGAGTGAAGATGCAGTTAAAGTATTAGCAAAGGAAAAAGATCTTTTAGAACGGGAGAAGTGGGAGCTTCGTCGCCAGGCCAAGGAGGCAACAGACCACGCCAGCGCCTTGCGATCGCAGTTGGATTTAAAGGAAAATCGAATCAAAGAACTTGAAGCTGAACTTGCGATGGTGAGATATAAATCAAACTTATTTTCCTATCAATACATACTTGAAATGGTTTTAAAGCCACTTTGTCGCCAAATTAATCGTGCCCATAGAATATATACCTGTAATGAAGAAAGTGAATACCTACTTCTCTTTGCGCCTCAGAACACCAGGCTAATTCGGAGAACTGGCCAGCCCAGGTCTTCAAAAACGGACACTTCCTGGAGTGTCAGTTTTTTGGTTATCCACAAGGCTCAGGGGTTCCTTCATCACCAACCTCCACATCTATATCGCACACCAGTATTCTGGTTGACAAAGCTGCGTAGACCAGGAGATGGACACTCGCGGGAAGTTTTGCTTCAGAAGAAGATCCCACCAGTGATTTTTCAGGATTGGAACAGCATTTGGCATCATGGTCATCAGGAGGGCTAAGTATTCACTTTCTTCTTTACATGCCCTTCATACTATATGGGTCTTTTTCATTTGGTGTTTGTAGCTTTAAAGTGCACCTGTAGTGTTGGGAAAAGGGTAAATAGTGCAGAGAAGGAGAGAAAAGGAAGTGGAAATGTTTTTAGAGGGTTGTAGGTTGGCTCAGATAGTCCTGGGTGTCCATATGGACTCTTTAGAACAATAAGTGCTCCCATAGTGCCACTCTTATTTCATACTGTTGAAATACTGATAGACATGTTGATAAAGAAAAGAGCTAACAGCTGCTTTGATGTTTGATCATTATTTTCATGATCTCAGTCTACATACCATAAAAACTTCTAGCGCCAGATTATCCATCGGATGTAAGGAAGGAAAGTCAAGCCATAGAAGGAAACCTTTCATGAGAGAAGCACGGGGACAGCCATCGTTGACTACTCCTTAACATGCCCAGTATCTGGTTGTCATCTCACTACCTTCACTAACCTAGAACACATATACAAATCGGGGCTCCTGATTGTTCTCCAGCCTTCCCGATCTGTATACTTGGCCAACATAACAGTCAAGCAACTGGCATTTTCATTGGGTGGTCCGCAATGGCTGCTGCTTTACCTTCTCTCTTGATACGGTTACTTTAAATGTCCTCTCTGTTGCATGAAGTGATGAACACATCGTAGAGGGGAAGATAAACCAACAGCATGGGAGTCTCTTGGCCTGCAGGCAGTAAAAATGAGCGCAGTGAGTGACTAGGAGAGAGGGCGGAGGTGAAAGGAAACACAAACCTGGCGAGTACGTTTGGCAGCGCACAGTGTGACAATCTACAAACGGTATCGTTTTTATTGGCTTAAAAGGTTATATTTCTAAGAGCAATGCATGTAGGTGGTCATATAAAATGGAGGCAAAAGCAGAAATGATGTAACTCTTTGCAACCAATCCGATTAAACTCCTAGCAATGTACGTGTTGCATATAATGAAGATAAATGCAATACTGGTAGCCGATATTATGTTCTCTCGTTACAGTGGAAAATAATTATTTGATCTCCTGCAGATTTTCTACTTTTGCCCACTTACAAAGAAATTAAGGGTCTATATTTTTTATACTGGGTATATTTTTAAATGATAGAGACAGAATATCAACCAAAAATCTAGAAAAAACACATGATACAAATGTTATAAATTAAGTAAAATAGGTATTTGATCCCCAAGCAAAACATGACTTAGTACTTGGTGGAGAAACCCTTGTTGGAAACCACAGAGGTAAGACGTTTCTTGTAGTTGGTGATCAGGTTTGCACACGTCTCAGGAGGGATTTTGTCCACTCTTCTCTAAATTCTTAAGGTTTCTTGGCTGTCGCTTGGCAACTCGAAATTTCAGCTCCCTCCATACATTTTTTGTAGGATTAAGGTCTGACGACTGGCTAGGCCACTCCATGACCTTAATGTTCTGCTTCTTGAGTCACTCCTTTGTTGCCTTGATGGTATGTGTTGGGTCATTGGCATGCTAGATGATCCATCCACAACCCATCTTCAGTGTTCTGGCTGAGGGAAAAGGGTTTTCATCCAAGTTTTTACAATACATGGCCTCTTCCATTGGCCCCTCAATGCGTTAAAGTCGGCCTGTACCTTTTTTAGCAGAGAAACAGCCCCAAAGCAAAATGTTTCCACCTCTGTGCTTGACTGTAGGGATGGTGTTCTTAGGGTCACAGTCGGCATTTTTTTCCTCCGAACATGGCTAGTCGAGTTAATGCCAAAGAGCTCAATTTTGGTCTCATCTGACCACAGCACTTTCTCTCAATCCTTTTCTGAATCATTTAGATGTTCATTGGCAATCTTCAGACGGGCCTATACATATGTCTTCTTGAGGAGGGGGACCTTGCGGGCGCTGCAGGATTTCAATCCATGGCGGCGTATTGTGTTACTAATGGTTTGTTTGGTGACTGTGGTCCCTACTGCCTTGAGATCATTCGCAAGCTCCTCCCATATAGTTCTGGGCTGATCCCTCATATTTCTCATGACCATCCTCACCCCATGAGGCAAAATCTTGTATGCAGCTCCAGGCCGTGGGCGATTTATGGTTATTTTTTATTTCTTCCATTTGTAAATAATCGCTCGAACAGTTGTCTCCTTTTCACCAAGCTTCTTGCTGATAGTCTTGTAGCCCATTTCAGCCTTGTGCAGATCTACAATCTTGTCCCTGATGTCCTTTGACAGCTCTTTGGCCTTGCCCATGATGGTGAGGTTTGAATGGAAGAATGAGATTCTGTAGACAGGTGTCTTTTATACATAAAATGAGTTAAATTGACTAATCTGTGTTCCACATGAGCACATACTGTAGCCAGTCTATGGGAGACAGAATTATTGTTGGTTGCTCTGGGATCGAATACTTTTTTTACTCTCTGAACTGCAACTCAATTTATAACATTTGTAGTGTATGGTTTTTTTTCTGGATTTTTGGTTGATATTCTGTCGCTATCATTTAAAATACACCTATGATAAAAATTATAGACCCTCCATTTCTTTGTAAGTGGGCAAACTTATAAAATCTGAAAATGATCAAATAATTTCCCCACTGTATATCCAACTTGTTTACAAGTCTCTTCTAAAGTCTTTAAAAAAACTGTTCTTTTTATGACTTGCGTGTACATGTGGATTTTGGCTTGTATAAGAACAGCATGTACAACAACCGTTCACAAAGATTTCACAAAGCACCAAGCGGCTTCATTGAGGCCCTTTCGCTTTAGTTTCAGGAGGCTAAACACATCCTAACAGGATTGGTAACTCACTTTAAACAAGCTGCTAGCATTCTTAAATGGGCTTCAATAAGCTTCAACACTACTCAAAGCTTGATAAAAGCCTTCTAAAGTCAGGTAACAGCATGTCGATGGTCTTTTGTTCAAGTTAAAACTTCTTCTCTCCCCATGCACGTCCAAAGAAGGTCAACTGCAGGACATGTTTACCTGTTAATTTGATTTTGAATGATCTCGGAGCCGTTAAATAGCCAACTTATCGATACAACCCAAAGACCACCAACATAGTCGGCACTCCCATTAAGATTTACTAATCTGGAGCTGAAGTTTGCTCTAATGGCCTTAAAAAAAAGCTGCTTAAACTGTAGGAGGACGTATGAGCCAGCAGGAAGGACCAGAGTGGTTGAATACTTCCAGCATCTGCGGAGTGGCTTTTCAATGCTGACCACCGTAAAGCCAAGTATTCTTCTTTTACCCCTCCTTTTAGAGGTGGCCTATTTGGTAAAAGTAACCCAATGGTGACAGGTACACTTAAGTGGGTTTCTTAACTATTTAACCCTTAACTTAACTATTTTACTTGGAACCCCCAAATATTATACTTTTTTAAACTCCACACGCCCGTGGAACGGTGACAAACTACGGTGTATTAAATTATCCATAACCAACATTTTAAAAGCCATTGCGTGCCAACGCGTGCATTCACTTTTGGCGCATGAGTAGGGGGGGACAGGGGCGCTTTAAAATGTAAAAAAAAATATTTTATTTACATTTTTTTTTTCACTTTTATAATAAAAAAAACATTATTGCTATCACAAGGGGTGAACAAGAAAGTGAGTTGCTTTCTCTCTGTGCAGTGCACCACCGGTCTGAGTGGTCATGGACTCCCCAGTGGGATGGGAGAGGGCTCAGGAAAGACATGGCGGGGGTGATATATATATATAAAAAAGATACCTGGATCATAGTTGTAGCCTCAACCATGATCCCAGTGTAACAACCTTAATCCGAGGTTGTGTATATATACATACGGCGATACCGAGTTAACACGAGATTGATTTTAAATGGATGATTGACTGTCCCTACTGGCCAGCTTTAAAACTTCAGGCCAGAGAGCAGCTTTGCCTGCAGTGTAGCCCCATAGGAGCTATTTTTCTGAGAACGTAATCAGAATGTCTAGTGGTGATCCATATTAACTCCGAGATAATTGGAGCTCAGTTGGTTTGTAATAAACCAGCATTGCGTGCAATTATCCTTGTAATTAGTTTGGCTCCTGATTATTTTCTACATGGCGAAAATTGTGCTTTTATTTTTTTACGGCATTCTGTCAATCGTTCCGACCAAGTGTTTTTTTTTTTTTTTTTTTTTTAACTGAAATTACAGCCTTGATTTTATCTTGGCAAATGAGCTGTAGCCTGTTGTTAAGTTGCCAGTAGATTTTTAGATGGCAGTCGGGTCATTTTGCGTACCTTCTTCTTTTTTTTTTTTTTTTTTTTTTTTCATATGCCATATAAACATACTTTATGTATGTTTTATATCCCTCCTTCTTAGAGGGACAGTGGGTCGCCCACCTAATTTTTCCAACCTGGCTGAAAATGTTCCCATATAGGAAGCCCATTAGGCTACACGTGTCATATCCGTGCATTGTGGACTACATGTGCCCCTTGGCTAATTTACAGATTGGTCTTGGATGCGACCCTAAAACATTTTGTAACTCATTAAGAATAACCGTACAAATAAAATATAATCATAATTGAGCATCAGTCATTGCTTTGCCCTCTTGAAAACTGTAAATAATTACTTTGGCAGTCCAGCAAACATGCCATTGCTCTGTGTGGCTGGACTGCTTCCCTGCACCTTTATTTTCTATAGTCAACGTTCTCTATGGCTGCAAGGGCCTGGCAAATGATTGACGGCCTAATGCAGTCTCCGCCCACATGTCTGCAGGTTTCAGGCACAATCGTAAACTGGTTGTGGGAAAATGCACAGAGCAGGCTATTACTGCACACGGTGCAAGGTGTATTATGTATTTGGAGGCCCTGGTAGATTTAATGCAGCCCTTGACTTACAATGGTTGTAAAGGCTTTTTTTAAAAATCACAAACCTGTTCTACTTACTAGCTCTGTGTAATGGTTTTGCATTACTGGGGCTGATCCTCCTCTTCTAGGGTCCCCTTCCAGCGCTCTTGGTTCCTCCTCCGAGTGCCCCTATAACTAGCCACTTGCTTTGAGGGCCCTTGTGCAGGTTCGCTCCCGAACTGGACTGTGAGAGTCCATAGATTAGACACCCTCTCTCCTCCCTGGATTTGATTGCTAGCAGCAGGGGCCTTAATGTAGAGAACCTGTTGCCCTTACAGCCACCCTATTTCTGACATTTGTTGTTTACAAGTTAAAATCAGTAATTTTTGCTAGAAAATTACTTAAAACCCACTATATATATATATATATATATATATATATATATATATATATATATAATTAGCAGAGACCCTAGAAAATAAAATGGAGATCATTGCTATATTTTATGTCACACCGTATTTGTGCAAAACGGTCTTACAAACGCAATTATTCGGGGGAAAAAATAATTAGAATAAGAAAACAATGAAATTAGCCCAATTTTTTATTTTTTTTGTATAACGTGAAAGATTATTTTACGCTTTAAAATTGTGCATGTTCGTGGAATGGCGACAAACTACAGTACATAAAAAATCTCCATAGGCGACACTTTAAAACGTTTTGCCGGTTACCTGTTTAGAGTTAGAGGAGAGTTTGAATCATTGCTCTCGTGCTAACGATTGCGGCCATACCTCACGTGTGGTTTTAACACAGTTTACTAATGTGAGCGCGATTTACGTATGCGTTCGCTTCTGCGCACAAGTTTTAAGGGATGGGTCCCTTTTTTCTTTTTTTGATCGCTTGTATTCCTATTACAAGGCATGCAAAGATCCCTTGAAATATAAATACGCATGACAGGTCCTCTGTATTGAGAGATCTGGGGTCAAAAAGACCTCAGATCTCACATTTACACTTAACAAAAAAAAACAAGGCCCTTTAAGGCTTATAGGCAAAGGTGACGTCGGACATCCCTCCGGTCCTCCGAGGGCATAGAGTCGAGTGGGGACCATCTTGCTCTCACTCGACTTCCTATCCATCTCTCCAGGGGATCGAATCGTTTCCCCCTTTACTAACGTCTCCGGTAAGTGGGGAAACGACCAGGAAGCGCCGGCACCTCTCCAGAAACCTTTAAAAGTGATCGCATTGTTGGGAATCCAGGGCCACTTTTATTGGACCCCAAATCGCCCGCTGTATAAACAAATACTGGGCTCATGGCAGCTAGCTGCTGCCATAACAATGGTATATAACGTAAAAGTAATGATGTATGTAAACAGTGGGAGGGCCGGGAAGAGGTTGCCAAAATCTCATATAAGGATTAACCTTTTAATGTATTGTCAGAGGTCAAAGTGGCCATTTCAACCCACATTACGCAGACATGTTCTACTGTCACCCTTGGGTTACCTGCCCTGGGAACTGCCATGTAGCCATCACTGGCACACGTTTGTTAGAATTAAGCTGGATATACAAACATCAAAAGTCGGCTGGTTCAGCAGATACTTGCTTCTGTTGACCAGGCATCCTGAAAAAACGGCATTTGACGAGGGCCAAAGGCGGCATCCGCTGATCTGTGTATTCTGACAGGGGGAGGAGCTCCCCCTGTCAAAATACAAATGTACAGCAGGAGAGATCCCTGCATCAACCTTTTGTGTTAATGCAGGGATCTGTGAGGGTTTGTTTTTTGTTTTTTTTTTCAACCTACTGGTTGAACAAAAAAAAAACTTGGCATTCAGTCAAAGAGGGAGTAGCTACTGATGGGCTTACTCTATATAAAGCCCAAAGTTATCTGAAAAATCTGCTTTAGGGGTTACCCAGTAAAATAAAACCCAGTAAAATAACTATATACAACTCATTTTATATATGTTCAAAATTTTCTAAAACATCAGTTTATTTAAAAAATAAAATAAATGGACCAGTTCCTCTTATAGCCAACAACATAGTGGTCTGTGTTCACAGGTCTCATAACATAGGGCAGGGATATGCAATTAGCGGACCTCCAGCTGTTTCAGAACTACAATTCCCATGAGGCATAGCATGACTCTGACAGTCACAAGCATGACTCCCAGAGGCAAAAGCATGATGGGACTTGTAGTTTTGCAACAGCTGGAGGTCCGCTAATTGCATATCCCTGACATAGGGCAAGAATAGACAACTGCTAGAAGACCTGTGCAGAAGCCGTGTTTGGTGCACACTGCCCATTATTGTGCCCATCCACGCCATATTCATGCCATGGTTTTGGAATGGCAATTGCAAAAAGCTCATATAGGTGTGCCGGTGAGGCTCCCACAAACTTTTAGCCATGCAGTGCATATAAAACAGTGTTTATACATATGAAGCTACAAGATTTTATTTGGTAAAATGTTTGACTGTTCATAAATGAATCTGATACCGGAATGGTTGGGCCAATCGCTCATTTCTCAAACTTAGCCCCAACTGCTCAGAGCAGGCATCTGCTGGTTGCTGTGAGTTGCATATCATTTCTGTCATTTGCCGATATTTTATTTTGGGTGCCGCTTTCTACTTGCATAATTTAACGTGCATAATAAAAAGCAGTCATTAAAAGAATCAAATTCCTATTGCTTACAGCATGGCTAAATGCCATTTTCATTTGCTTCATTGCTCGTGCTTTAGACATATCCATTTCCACTTGAGTGTTTCAGCTGATAACTCTCTCTTGCCTCTAGATATTAACAACTGCATTTCTTTACACTCCTCTGCACACATCTGTTTTTTTTTAATAGGATATAAATAAAAGTAAAACAATGTGTTTTTGAAATGTTATTTGGGCATTCATTTTCTAAAAATATATACAGTAGATAAATGGAGATTCGTTTTGGACTTATCCACAATAAAGGTGAAAAAGTTCTTGCCCCCTGCAAGCCCGTACATCAACCATTGGGTGACCACCCGCCACTGCTCTACACGATTCTTGGTGAGTTCTCATGAGCTGACCATGCTCATTGCAGTCTAATTGTACAACCTTGGTTAGCCAAGGTTGGAAAGCCCATTTGTGAAAAAAAAACAATAGACTACACACAAATGGGAACGGCCATAGAGGGATCACAATGTGGCTGAACCAGACAAATTTGAATCCATCTATGGCCAGCTTTAAGTCAACCAGCGATTAAGTATAGCATACAGCAGCCCAACCTGATTGGTTTGAGTGGGCCTTTACATTATAGCTGTGGTACAGATGAACTTCAGACAGCTCAGTACACCATTGAAAAACATTGAGTGTTTTAGGCCACGTTCACACAGGCTACGACAGCATACCCCTATGTAATGATTGTATTTGCCTGTACAGGGATCCATAGGTGTACCGTGCATCCCTGTGCAGGCAGTCCCGTTTATGTCAATTAGAACGCAGCGGTTACATGGACACAACTGCTATTCCCAATTTAAGTCCTGAGCAGGTGCATGGCCCCCGAATGTGTTCAGGGCCGTGCACTGCCTGGATCAGCATTCGGAAGGAAGGTAATTATTGCACCCTATTCCTCTACACCTAAGCATTTAAAGTTGAACTCCAGATATAAATATTTTACGCACTGGTCCAGACTGGACCAATATAACCATTTATACACCATACCTGGCTGATGCCCCTGGAAGCTGGAAAACACTGAAGTACACAGCGCTACTCCAGTAATCTCCACTTGCTTCGAGGCCCCCATGCTAACTGGCCGGTCTGCTGCATTCCGAACACACGAGGTGGGTCGCTCAGCATTGCTGACATTCGGGGAATTTTCTAAATTAATGCAAAGCGCCGGTAAGTGAATAAGGTGATGAGTGTGATGTCACCACCCCGCAAAGCCCCTCCTCCTCTTAATTATATTTAAGATTCCTTCCCAGTATAGCTGGATAATTGGACAATGCCACCAAATGTGGGCATGTGTTTCCTCGCCCCCACGTTCTCCCCAATATTCCGATGACAGTCCTAAATTGATCTTATGTAATCTTGATGGAACATACCACTTGGTCAACAGTTTGAAATTCATTTATTTTATCCTCGTATCTATTGAGGTGGCGTATTCATAGTCTATGACTTTACACTTTAGGACTTCTGAGGTTGGTTTAGTTCATGCTCCCGTCCATTCAAAAAGTATGAAACCCTGAGATCCAGGGATGACACCCACATCCTGTAGATATTGGAAATGGCATGTCTAGTTGTCCCCTGCAGATCCATGAGTCTCTCCATTGGGTTGAACTCACGGATTGAATGGAGGGGTCTTGGCAAAGAATCCAGAAAATGCTAAAGTTGGCCAAATCTCCAGACATCCCATGACGAAGAGCCATATCTGATAATGAACATAAAGCATTCCCATTCAAAACATCCTTTAATCTATGATAGTCTGAAGTTGACCACTGAATTAATTGATTTGTATTAAATAGTTTGTACCCAAAAGTGGCAATAAGAGACTGTTTTACAGTAGAAACTTTGGAATAATCTCCATAAAAGTATGAAATAAAAGTAAGAGAGCCTGAGTCTTTAGTCAGATCTCTGTGCTGACTTGGCAACCATAAAATCGGCCCCTGGTATATTTATCGGAAGAGCCTGAAATACAGAGAGAGCCTTCAGAAGAATCACCATTTTAAGCACGTTTATCCCACCCAACCAGGACAACCTGCCGATAGGGTAACCGTTCAAATCCTGTGTAATTCTGTTAAGAAGCGGTATATAATTATCTTGATTCAAATCCTTCACTAAGGAAGATAGATTTATGCCCAGGGCGTCATTCAGGGAATTTTCTGAATGAATGCAAAGTGCTTGCTAAGATAAGGTGACGTCACCACCCCAGAAAACCTTCTCTTGTGTTCAGAATGCAGCACGGCAGCCGTTCTACGTAGGACCTGGAAGCAAAGTATTGATCGCTGTAGTAGCTGTGTATACTTCAGTGATTTCCAGCTTCCAGGGACATCGGCCAGGTATGGTATAATACTGTACATGGTTACATTGATCCAAGCTGGACCGGTGTAACCATGTGTAAAATATCCATACTTGGCGTTCTTCTTGAACCCTTGGGGTGGGGTTTAATTCCTGGAGTTCAGCTTTTAGTAGCAGGTGGTGCAACAGTGATTGCGAGTCTTGCGACCTCTGAGTGATTTTGGAGGAAGAGCATATCATTAAAATGGTTTACACATCATACAGCAGTCACATTGAGCCGTTGTACAGCAGTGGTGTAAACCAGCACATGTGGTCATCCTATGATTGATTTTTATTTTTTCTTTGTTTGTTTTTTTACTACTTTAACTGAGCATCTATTATTTTTAGAAAATGGCTGCACAAAAAAATTGTTGGAATATTTTGAGAAAGAAAGTTTTATAACCTCATTCAACCAATTCTACTTGAACATGCCTTCCTGGAAATTTTACTGAATGAATATTTTATTAGAAGGGTGGAGGTTGGTCACACTGGAGACACTTGGCATGGGAACAGAGCCCCCTGCCTAGGCCTTATGTTTCATCCACCACAGATTGAGACCACTGTCCTGCCTTGTTCTGTCCGTCCTCTCGTCATTGGTAACCTTATACTGAGAACCCCTTATTCCACCCCTGTGTTTCTGCCGGCCAGGAATCCCCAGACCAATCTGACATTATACAGACATTACTCAAACATGCCCACACTCAAAATGATGCCCATCCCCAATCATCTGAGACTGCAGGGGCTCAGATGTTATATGGCCTGGGACCATCACACAAATTATCTGTGGCCCCTTACCTATTGCAGCATTCTGGAGTCCTAGGAAACGCAGTTTCTATGGAATGAAAGTTGCATCATACCAACATACCTACATACCAACATCATACCTTCCCTTTGTCGTCGGGTGTCCCCTTCCCTTTGTCGTCGGGTGTCCCCTTCCCTTTGTCGTCGGGTGTCCCCTTCCCTTTGTCGTCGGGTGTCCCCTTCCCTTTGTCGTCGGGTGTCCCCTTCCCTTTGTCGTCGGGTGTCCCCTTCCCTTTGTCGTCGGGTGTCCCCTTCCCTTTGTCGTCGGGTGTCCCCTTCCCTTTGTCGTCGGGTGTCCCCTTCCCTTTGTCGTCGGGTGTCCCCTTCCCTTTGTCGTCGGGTGTCCCCTTCCCTTTGTCGTCGGGTGTCCCCTTCCCTTTGTCGTCGGGTGTCCCCTCCCCTTTGTCGTCGGGTGTCCCCTCCCCTTTGTCGTCGGGTGTCCCCTCCCCTTTGTCGTCGGGTGTCCCCTCCCCTTCTTCCTTTACATTAGATGGTTCCCTCCCCCATTTTACTTTACGTTAGAGGTCCCTCCCTCCTTTTCCTTTACATTAGCTGCCCCCCCTCTTCCTTTACATTAGCTGCCCCCCCTCTTCCTTTACATTAGCTGCCCCCCCTCTTCCTTTACATTAGCTGCCCCCCCTCTTCCTTTACATTAGCTGCCCTCCCCTCTTCCTTTACCTTAGAAGTGTGCCCTCCTCTTCCTTTACGTTAAAGGTCCCCCCTCCTCTTCCTTTACGTTAGAGGTCCCCCCTCCTCTTCCTTTACGTTAGAGGTCCCCCCTCCTCTTCCTTTACGTTAGAGGTCCCCCCTCCTCTTCCTTTACGTTAGAGGTCCCCCCTCCTCTTCCTTTACGTTAGAGGTCCCCCCTCCTCTTCCTTTACGTTAGAGGTCCCCCCTCCTCTTCCTTTACGTTAGAGGTCCCCCCTCCTCTTCCTTTACGTTGGCTTGCCCCCCCTCCTCTTCCTTTACGTTGGCTTGCCCCCCCTCCTCTTCCTTTACGTTGGCTTGCCCCCCCTCCTCCTTTGTTAGCTGCCCCCCCCCTCCTTTGTTAGCTGCCCCCCCTCTTCCTTTACATTAGATGTGTCCCCCCCCCTCTTCCTTTACATTAGATCCCCCCCCTCTCTTCCTTTACATTAGAGGTCCCCCCTTTACAGCCGAAGCCCCCCCATCACTTCAGAGTTACTGTGGGCTGGGTTAAATCTTGAAGTGGGCCGGATGCGACCTTCAGGCCATAGTCTGAAGACCCATGTTTGAAAGTAAATGAAAAGATGAACCATCTCCAAATTTCCAGACCTCCAAGGGTCGTGATGCCCCGTCCCGCCAGTATATCGGTCTGTACACCGCAATACACAGCCCCAGAGTGAGTATCCTTCATAATGTACACAATGGCAAGCATTC
This sequence comes from Rana temporaria, assembly GCF_905171775.1. Taxonomy (NCBI): domain Eukaryota; kingdom Metazoa; phylum Chordata; class Amphibia; order Anura; family Ranidae; genus Rana; species Rana temporaria. Next base: position 130,684,493 of record NC_053498.1, read on the forward strand.
CTTGGTCAGCATGATCAATAAGCGTTTCAGGGACTATGTATGGCGTATTGACCACTACACCGGCAGCATGGGGCATCACCGCTGCTATGTGCAGTGAGGTCTGGAGGGGTGGCCAGTATATCTGCAGTTAGCTCACCTTTTCATTTGTCATAACATTTTTAGTTACTCTTTAAAGCACCAGTGCAAGGTGAAGGACATGCTGAAAATATGACCTGTTGAGGGTTCTTGTGGGCTGAGGCATTGGAAATAATGATCAAAATCACACCCGAGCATTGGGGTCTTAGGAAGACTTTCTATGATCCTCTACTGTTCTAGACCTTCATATCTGAAGAGAGGTAATTTTTATCAATGAATGATCAAATACTTTCAAAATGCCTTTTAAAATGATAAATCTTGCAGATGATGTACATATGCGGCAGTAATGGACAATGGGAATTAACATGTTCAGATACAATTTCAGGGAGGCACGTCAAAGTCAAGGACGCTGATTCACCAAGCTGGCGTAGAACAAAGGCATGCTAAAGTGACACGCATTGATGGGCCACTTTAGCATGCCCTAGGTGCTCTTGGTAGCTTGATGACTCAAGTCCCATATATGAGAAGGTTGGCATCCCCTCATTGTATGAAGTATTTCTTACTCGTCATTTTCCTGCCACTGCTTTTTCCATGTCTCTCTCCTCTCCCGTCCCTTTTTCTGGTTCACTATGAAAGGATATTCCAGTTAGTCTGTCATGCTTGTGACCTGTTTCTTCAGATTACAAAGTGTGTTGCTCAGAGAAGGGAATACCGCGTTTTTGATCACTACATTGAAAAGGAGCCCTCCTCAAGAGGGATAGCGGTAAGACCCAAGTTCTTAGGGGGCAAAAACACCTCTTCTGTTTTGTTTTTATCCCTATTTTCAGTATCATCTTTTCATTTTTCCTCCTTTATTTTGATTACTTTTTATCATTTAATCAGTCTGCACCACTGTTATGGCTAACCAGCACACCTTATTTTCTGAACGGCACGATTTTTAACGCACTGGTGATAATCGGAGGATCTGTAATGAGGGTTGTGTCTATAGATGCCAGAACCGATGGTGATAAGTCCCAGCAATGCAAGTCTCTCATCATTTATACGTCTTTGTATGAATGAAGGAAGAAAAGAGCCCAAATTAAAATGCATTCTTCACAAAATGTTTGTTTAGGAAGGTTCTTAAGGACCCCCTTTATTGGGGTTGCAGCATGTACATTCAAACTGAAATGTTATTAGACTGTTTTCTCTGCATGTTGAATGTTTCTTATTCATACAGAATAGAGTGAATCAATAAAATAAGGCAGCATGGCCACTAGATGGCACAAAAGATCATAGGAAATCCAATATTTTTTTTTACTAAGATCATCGGCTCCATCTAGTGGCCATAATGTAGTATTTTACAGATTCAAAACATTCAACCTGAAGAGAAAATAGTTTAAGAATGTATTGGACCTTGGCAAAATGGAGGTTAAATCTGGTCACTGAAATCTGAGAGAAGCCACAATGCAATTCAATCTCCCAGCAATAAGGGAAAAATAAAATAAATATTTTTGTAAGTAATTGGCCATTTAAAAAAGTCAGCTGGCATCTATATAAGCACATCCTTACAACCTTGAAATTTGGGTTTATTTTATTAAGCAATTATATTACTGTTCATGTCTAATGTAATCTTTACCTTGATAGTATGATGTATAGTTGTGTTGCATTCTCATCAATGTTGGCTTATGATATAAAATGGTCTCCTACTACTGTGTATGAATTAAATTACTTTTTTGTTTTTTTTGACGTGATCATTTACAATAAGCTACTCCTTGTATTATCATGGAACAAGTTGAAGTAACTGTTGCTGCACAGGGAGGGTGATTAGTGCGGCGGTGGGGGGTAATTACTGGATCCAATCCCGGGTAATGGCTCTCTGCAGCAGCTGAAAGCTGGCTTCTTCTTCTCTCTTCCTTCCATTGGTTTTTAACTGCTACAGGGAGAACCATACCAGGGATCATTTCCAGTAATTTCCTCCCACCACCGCACCGATCACCCTCCCAGTCCACTATACATTTCCCCCCTGCTGACCAGCCCCCCCCCCCCCCCCCGGAACCATGGGCAATCAAAATGGGTCCAAAACTTTATCCAGCGATCACATCATTACAGCAATGTTTTGGAGCCTTGCAGGGACAAGGGACCCCTTCATCAGGCAAGTCGCATGCCTGTTGAATCGGTCCTGCGAGGGCCTGAAATGTTGCTGTTTTTTTGAACGATGTGATTGCTGAGTAAAGCTTTGGATACATTTTTTTGGAGACCCATCCTGTTGCTGGTGACATTGAACCCATTTTTTGGAGACCCATATGCTGGTGACATTGGACCAATGTTTGAGTCCCATGGTGTGCTGGTGACATTGAACCCATGATTTGGAGACCCATGTGCTGGTGACACTGGACCCATTTTTTGGAGACCCATGTGCTGGTGACACTGGACCCATTTTTTGGAGACCCATGTGCTGGTGACACTGGACCCATTTTTTGGAGACCCATGTGCTGGTGACACTGGACCCATTTTTTGAAGACCCATGTGCTGGTGACACTGGACCCATTTTTTGGAGACCCATGGTGTGCTGGTGACACTGGACCCATTTTTTGGAGACCCATGTGCTGGTGACACTGGACCCATTTTTTGGAGACCCATGTGCTGGTGACGCTGGACCCATTTTTTGGAGACCCGTGTGCTGGTGACACTGGACCCATTTTTTTTTGGAGACCCATTTGCTGGTGACATTGGACCCATTTTTTGGAGACCCATGGTGTGCTGGTGACACTGGACCCATTTTTTGGAGACCCATGGTGTGCTGGTGACACTGGACCCATTTTTTGGAGACCCGTGTGCTGGTGACACTGGACCCATTTTTTGGAGACCCATGGTGTGCTGGTGACACTGGACCCATTTTTTGGAGACCCATGGTGTGCTGGTGACATTGGACCCATTTTTTGGAGACCCGTGTGCTGGTGACACTGGACCCATTTTTTGGAGACCCATGGTGTGCTGGTGACATTGGACCCATTTTTTGGAGACCCATGGTGTGCTGGTGACACTGGACCCATTTTTTGGAGACCCATGGTGTGCTGGTGACACTGGACCCATTTTTTGGAGACCCATGGTGTGCTGGTGACATTGGACCCATTTTTTGGAGACCCGTGGTGTGCTGGTGACATTCCTCATTCTGATTGCCCACGGTTCCAGCCGGTGGTTGCTTCAGCACCCACTTGGACCCATAGCCACTTTTACAGGAACGTGTGCGTTAGGAAGAGTGCATTGGTTTACTTGCTGTGGGTGTGATGCCTCACTTTGCACCTTGCTGCAAAGTTTACCAGACATATTGCAACACTACATGGGGGAAGCGCCACAAACTCCTCACAACCGTGTGCATTGCACGCAGTTGTGTCGCGTTTGTCTTTAAAAATTGGCTTAAAACAGGTGGTGAGGAGGCAGCATGTTGCTTCCTCCTCATCGGTCAGGACCCTCCAGGGAGTGCAGATCAGGCTTCAGAGGAAAGGGAGATTGAGGCTGGGTTCACACTACTACACTACTTTCATCCTACTTTGCTCTGCTACCTTTATCCTACATTGGTCCTACATTTATCCTACATTGGTCCTACATCCATCCTACTTTCATGAACAGGATACTACTTTGGTCCGACTTCAATGATATTCAATGGACCTGAAGTAGGATCAATGTAGGACCAAAAGTAGTACAGGGAGCATTTTCAAAGTCGGACCGACTTGTGTAGGACACTACAAGACGCTCTCATAGGGAAACATTGAACACAGAGCAAAGTAGGATGAAAGTAGTGTAGTAGTGTGAACCCAGCCTTAGAGACACATCGAAATATACCCTTAGGTTTTACATAACAGCTATTATGCATTAAAAGGTAAGTTTGTCCCTGGAAAAGAACGGAAGGGGGGGGTTTGAAAACCAAGAAGTGGTCAACACCGCTCCACAATAGGAAAACAATACAGGATTATTCAGAGACTGATCATCGGGAGCGTGGGGCCGCCAAAAAAAAATATATTTTCTGTCTGACCCAAGCAGCCATAGATGACAGGCGTCATCCTAGGTAAGTGGGCGGTTGCAGACGCCCAGGGGTAGACCTGGCGGCTCTCATTCATGATGGATGTATTATCTCTAAGAAGAATGCTCCCTCTTGTGGCCAGAATCGATATCTCTAGCAGATTGCCGTTATCCTTCAAGGATTTACAAGATAAGTCCGCTAAAGTCTTCAACATCAGAAAGAACTCGCCTTGCACACTCTGCTCGATTGACTCCAGAGGGACCGTGGGCAAGATTAGCCGCTTCTATTACTTTGACCTATTTTATTAGTCCATCTCGGGCCGGCTGGGTTTCACTGGGATAACGTCTGATTGACATTCTACATTGTCTTGAAAATCTCAGTGCGCCAATCTACTGTCTGATAGACTTGACGGGTAAAGTGTTGCTTTTGAAGCTTCTCCATCGATATGTACGACTTGGATGCTGAAAATCCTCGGATCGCGTTTAGGTACAAGCGTACAAAGCGTAGTTCCTTGTGTATGGATTAAAAATGTATTTTGTGCCAGAAACTTTACGTTAAAGAATTTAAGGCCAATCAAAGAAGCCGATCAATACAAGCGGTGAAGTCATTACATTTTCTTTTTTGCAGCTTTTGTTGTGTAGCATGTGATATGCAAACTAGAGGTTTTCAGGATCCTGACATCCAGCCAAGCTAAACTGCCGTTTGACAGAGTTGGAGCCGTGCCCCTTAGCAAACCGTTCTTCATTTCCATGAAGAAATGCCAAAATCCGATTGGTTGCCACGAGCGACCTTCCCAAGTCGTAACCATGTAGGCTGTTTTGTATGAACATCATTTTCTAACACACTTTTTATTTTTATTTTTTTAAAGCGGTATTAACCCAAAAGCAAACCTTTATTATATTGAAGCTTACCAATTCTTGTTTGTGGTGGCTGCATTCGTTTTCTTAACTGTTTTTTCACCTAATGATCCTGCCAGCAAGTCCTATTTTTCAACAGAACAAGCTGCCCTGCAGATGTAGCAGTTATATGGTTTAGACAAACCATATACTGACTGATGGGTTCTTACAATGATCCGCTTTTATGTACAGTATGTAAAACCTTCACTGTACACTTGTAAAGGGTTTAACTGGAGTTTGGCTTCAATATTAGTGTATTTAAAAGGGTTGTAAAGGTAATTTTTTTTTCCTAAATATCTTCCTTTACCTTAGTGCAGTCCTCCTTCACTTACCTCATCCTTCCATTTTGCTTTTACATGTCCTTATTTCTTCTGAGAAATCCTCACTTCCTGTTCTTCTGTCTGTAACTCCACACAGTAATGCGAGGCTATCTCCCTGGTGTGGCGTGTCATGCTTGCCCCTCCCTTGACGGGGGATGGGGCCAGCAGGAGAGTCAGGACGCCCACTAACACACAGCTCCTTTCTCTATCTGCAACGTAGAGTGTCCTGACTCTCCTGTAGTCCAAGGGAGGGGGCGAGCACGACACTCCACACCAGGGAGAAGGCCTTGCATTACTGTGTGGAGTTACAGACAGAAGAACAGGAAGTGAGGATTTCTCAGAAGAAATAAGGACATTTAAAAACAAAATGGAAGGATGAGGTAAGTGAAGGAGGACTGCACTAAAGGAAAGGAAGCTATTTAGGGGGAAAAATGTACCTTTACAACCCCTTTAAATCTGCTGGAGCGTCTAACACTCCCCTCAGAATGACTACGGACGGTGCTGTCCAAATGTGCCCCCTGTGCTCATTCATCCACAGTGGGGACACTCTAATATAACAGGTGTGTTACTAGCCAGACCACTAGGTGGAAACTGAGGGGAAAAGCCTTAAAAAAGCAAATAAAAAGAAAACTGTAGCAGCCACCACATCTGATTGGCGAACAGTTTTATATTTATATTTTTATAGATATATAGATATATGGTTTTGGGTTTAATAATGCTTTAAATTTATATATCATTAATGTTTCCAGTTTAATTTAATTGAATGTTCTTGGTTGATTGTACAGGATATACTGCCTTACCATGGCTTCTGTCGCCCTCTAGGGACACATCCCTCCCTGGTACTGTACCCAGCTCACTTTCTGGCATTTCAGCCCGCAAAAGCATCTGCACACAGCACAGTTTGTATAGGAAAACATATATAAGTTAACAACGCATTGGTTTTGGGCCCGTACCAACGAGTTGTACTTGTTACTAAACGGCAGCAACAGCTCGTTGGTTGGGGCAGGGGGCCCTCGGGACACCCGGGCCCACTACATGTATATGCTCCCCCCCCAATGGCGGCCCTGATGACACACAGGGGTTGATTTACTAAAGGCAACTAGCTTGTGCACTTTGCAGGTGCAGTTGCACTCTGCAGGGGCATTTTCTCCAGTGTTTAGTCATTGAGGCGAGGCTTATGTAAGGTAAATAAATTGCACATGATTGGATGATGGAAGTTATCAGAGCTCGCCCCATTTAGACATCTTTCACACTGTGCCGCCCCGGGCGGCCGCTGTAAAACGCCACTATATTTAGTGGCGCTTTAACGTCGGATTTGCAGCGCTTTTCGGCTGCTAGCGGGGGCGGTTTTACCCCCCCTCTAGCGGCCCAAAAATTGTTGTGCAGTTGTGTTTTGGCTGCGCTGCCCATTGATTTCAATAGGCAGGAGCGGTGAGTTCACTGCTCCTAATGCTCTCCAATGAAGCAGCTGGCAGAACTATTTCTGACGCCCTGCCAGCACCACCGCTCCAGTGTGAAAGCCCTCTGGCTTTCGCACTGGAGTGAATGGAGCACTGGAGTGAATGGAGCAGCTGTTTTAGGGCATTTTGCAGGTGCTATTCTTGACACTATAGCGCCTGCAAAACGCCCCCAGTGTGAAAGGGGTCTAACAACGCTCTGGAATGCCCTTCCAGAGTGCACATTGTATTTGCCTTAAGTAAATCAACCACATCTTCTTTGAATACCTTTTTTGGCAACTACCTGATCAGATCTGGCCACTTCACCTTAAGGCCAGGTTAGACTCTCTCCTAGTGTCCATCTCCACAACCATATGCTGCTCCTGCAACACCTGATCTCCAAGAGAAAGGAGCCCCCAATCACAGCCAGACCCTTGATTAAATGGCCTGTGCACCTGCACCATCTCACTGCTGGTCTCCAGTAAAATTTGGCCCCCGGGGTTAGAGGCTTCATCCTTCCCAAGAGTTTTCAAAGCCTCTGGACTCCAGAATCCAATCAAGGAGTTACTAATCCTGGAGAAAACTGCAAACCCAGATATTCTGGAGCCCCTCAACCTTCATTAATGAGAACCCTGTGCGACATATGCTCCTTTTTCATCCATGGCAAGGCACAGCGCTGTCACATTATTAGCTGTGTATTCATGCAATGTCATTAGACCTTGTGCATATTGATTTAGTTCCCCCTGCTGCTCATTGCTCACGGATATCATAACCGGAATAGATCGGGGCAGATGGGCGCTCTGTGTGATTGTGAAAATAAATATGGTCCACCGGGTCAGCCAGCACTGACAATGTGGTCGTCATTGCTGAGTCCTGGCGTTTATCCCCCCCCCCACTCCTAGAATTCTGCTGAAGTGTACTCAAATAATGGTCTTCTTTTTTTTTCTAAGCACTGTCTGTACAGTAGTAGCTGGCATTGATATGTACAGACCTGTGTGCTGACTGGCCAGCTCTGTAAACAGTGTCTGTTTACTGTGTAAAGTGAGCGTCACTCGGAATGGAAGGGACAAGAGTCATCCCAGTTCACCCATTAGGTACCAGAGACGTGCATTTAAAGTAGAACAACATATATGTCCAACCACCCTCTAAGCCCCAGTTCAAAGGTGTAACTACAGGGGTCTTAATTGCGATATATATATATATATATATAATCGCAATTAAGACCCCTGTAGTTACACCTTTGAATACACCTATATATAGGAACTGATCGCCTCCATTTTCTGCCTGCAGCTGCTGAAGCTCTGATTCTCATACTTTCCCTCCAGGCATTCAGCTGCTGCAGAAGGAAAGTGGAGGAAATCGGTCCCTCTGTGCCACCCCTCCTATTTAGCTTCCTTATCTTTCTGCTGACCCCCTTGTCCCCCCCCCCCCCGCTGCTCGGTCGGCTTCCCTATCCCTCCTTTCACTGGTTGCTGTGGGGGGACTTATCAGGATGGAGAGCAGGAAAGGGGCTGGTAAATAAATTGTTTACCGGCCCCTTCCTGTTCTGAATGGACAGAGTCAATGTTTGGTACTGAACGCTGATTCTGTCCATTCAGAACTGAAGCATCGTAAACTGTCTTTACGATGCTTCAGTTTGTGAATGAATGGGAAGCTCAGTACAGCGCTTTTCCTGTCCGTTCAACCTGTGCAGCTGAAGCTGCAGAGATGGAGAATATGGGCTGTGTCATCAATCTCCTTTCTCTGTCTCAAAAGTGAAACATCAAAGGTCTATTTAGACTCCTGATATTTCACCAAAGCCCCCCAACAGGGCTCCTATAAAAAAATATATAAAAAATTGTAGAAAATGAATAATAAAATTGAAAAAAAATAATTAAATGGTAAAAAATAAATGTAAATAACAAAAATGTTTTACTGACACCAGCGGCGGAACCTGGTCACACATTTGCGACAAGGCCCTTGACGTTCCACCACCAGGCTCTGAGGGGACGAAATTCGTGGGGATTCAGGATTTCTTGCACCGCGGCCCTGAAAGTTCTAGTTACGCCTCCTTGCGCAGTTCACACCTAAACAATTTGAAGCACTTTTCTAGGAGCATTTCAACACTCAACATGCGGATTCCTATTGCATCCTATGGTGAGCATTGTGTCGATCAAAGCCGAAAAAGCAAATGAGCTTTTTTGGGTCGCACATTTTTAGTCCCTATAGTCTTCAGTGGGAGCACCTAAATAAATGTGCGTGACATGCTTTACGCACATTTTTATGCCTTTCCTTTTCTTGGTAACCAAAAGCCTGAAGAACATCTAAAGCCTGAAGGACAATAAACAGGCCCTGTGCTTGGAAAGTTTGGAGAACTTTGGCTTAAAGTAGAGGTCTCCAAACTGCAGCCCTTTGCTTGCCTGTATCCGGCCCTTGGGGCACTTTTCCTTCCACTGATACAAGAAACAATTTCTTCCACTGACACCAACAATGGGGCACTAATTGCTGCTACCAACATCAACAATAGAGCACTAATTCTTCCAATCACACCTACAATGGGGCACTATTCCTTTCACTGACACCAATGATGAGGCACTATTTCTCCCACTGAAGCCAATGATGGGGCATTCTTCCCTCATACTGACACCAACGATGGGACATTATTTCTTCCACTTACACCACTGATGGGGCACTCTTCCTCCTCCCAAATACCAAAGATGCATTGTTCCCACTGATGCTAGGATAATTTCTACCCCCAATGGCCGCAGTCTGGCCCCCGTAAAGTTTGGAGGACAGTAAACTGGCCCTCTGTTTATAAAGTTTGGAGACCCCTGACTTAAAGAAAAAACACTCAAACTTGACCACTTGAGACCCGCGCTATAGACAAAAGACGTCAACAGCGCGGCTCTCAAGTGCCGAGTGGACGTCTTTGGACGTCATTTAAAAGCATTACCCGCGCGCGCCACTGGGGGGCGCGCAGCGGGTAAACACTGTCCCGGCGCATCACTCGGGAGCCGATGCGTGTACCTGGCGGCCACGATGTCCGCCGGGTACACGCGATCGTCGGTAAGACAGCAGGGACGTGGAGCTCTGTGTGTAAACACAGAGCTCCACGTGCTTTCAGAGGAGAGGAGACCGATCGGTGTCCCTTGTACATAGGGACACAGCATCGGTCACCTCCCCCAGTCACCCCCTCCCCCCACACAGTTAGAACACACCCAGGATACACATTTAACCCCTTACTCACCCCCTAGTGTTAACCCCTTTACTGCCAGTCACATTTATACAGTAATTAGTGCATTTTTATAGCACTGATCGCTGTATAAATGTGAATGGCGCCAAATTTGTGTCAAAGTGTCCGATACGTCCGTCGCAATATCGCAGTCCCAATAAAAATCGCAGATCGCCGCCGCCATTACTAGTAAAAAAAAAAATAATAAAAAAAAATCATAATTCTGTCCCCTATTTTGTAGGCGCTATAACTTTTGCGCAAACCAGTCGCTTATTGCGATTTTTTTTTTTTTTTTTTTTTTTACAAAAATACGTCAAAATATGTATCGGCCTTAACTGAGAAAAAAATAGTTTAAAAAAAAAAAAAATTGGGATATTTATTATAGCAACAAGTAAAAAATATATATATATATATTTTTTTTAAATTGTCGCTCTTTTTTTGTTTATAGCGCAAAAAATAAAAACCGCATAGGTGATCAAATACCACCAAAATAAAGCTCTATTTGTGGGGAAAAAAGGACGTCAATTTTGTTTGGGAGCCACGTCGCACGACCGCGCAAATGTCAGTTAAAGCGACGCAGTGCCGTAAGCTGAAATTTCGCCTGGGAATGAAGGGGGTTTATGTGCCCAGTAAGCAAGTGGTTAAAGAAGCCCAAGTGTGCACCTAGCCTAAAGTCTGTGGCCAGCTTTAGAAGGCAGGTATCGGGACCCCTTGAATTATCCATGCGTCTGGTGTTCAGATGTTTTAAAGAAGGCTTATCCAGTCTGAACACAGAATCAGTGTGGAGCACCAAATGTTGGCTAAATAGGGACTCAATGTATAAGTGTCTCCTAAAAAAAAAAAAGTTTCCCCATGGCGTCCACCAGATTCGGGTATATCCTTCTGACATGACCTTAAAAAAAAAAAGCTACTTGATTGCAACGGGCAGCAAACTTTCCTTTCTTAGACTTTGTAATATCTTTGTTGCTGACGGAACATCCATTATGCTACCGATCTCCTGGGCAGCTCAAGTCAATTAATCCTAAATGCAGCATTAAGACTAATCTTGTTATTAGGAGGAAAAAAATAGGATTGAAGAAATCGGTAATCTTCTTAATCTGTGGTGAAACATTAGCAATACACAATCTGCATTAATTGAGAAGGTTACAGTGGCACCGATTTTTTTTCAGCCAGCGTGACAAAGATTCGATTGTTGCTTACACAAATCCTTAACCCTCCAAAACCAAAGAGGTGTTTTAGGACAACGATAGTCTGGAGCACAGAAATCGCTCGGTGTGCTGTAAATTTTGTTGTGCAAATATTTATTATATCATTTTAAAATACCGCATTTATCGTCGTATACTGCGCACTTTTTTGCCCTGAAAAACAGGGCAAATCGTGGGTGCGCGATATACACAGCTTTCCGCGCTTTGTTCGAACCACTGCGCCGACATATACCGAGCGCAGTACACTCGGGTGTAGTCGGGCAGGCTCGGCTCCTCTCGCGGTCACGTCGTGTGCGTCCTGTACGTCATTTACGCGAGAGGAGCCGAGCCCGCCCGACTATACACGAGTGTACTCCGCTCGGTTTATGTCGGCGCAGTGGTTTAAACAGAGCGCGGGAAGCAGGGATCGAGCGGGGGTGGCCGCAGAAGGAGACCGGACAAGGCCACCGATGGACGCGCTGGACGACGGGCAGGACGCGATGGACGACGGGCAAACACCGACGAGGGGCATCCAAACTGTAAGTATTTTTTTTTTTGCAAGAATCTTCCTTCAAATTCGGGGGTGCACGCTATACGCCGGGCGCGTTATAGCCCGATAAATATGGTAATTGCGAACAGGCAGGATCTTTATTGTAATGGCTTTCCTGCAATAAAATACACTTACTTTCCTGTTTGCAAACTCCAGTTTTCGGCCATCTTGATTGGCCAGCATGGGATGGCGACTAGCATGGGATGGCGACTAGCATGGGATTGCGACTAGCATGCGCTACTCCGTTTACATTCCGGAACAAATTTTGCTTTGTCATCTGCAGTAAGGGGGGAAAAAGTATTTCATCCTCTGCTGTTTTTGTACGTTTACCTACAAAAAAAAACAAAACAATCTAATTTTAATGGTAGGTTTATTTTAACAGCAAGAGACAGAATAACAACAAAAATAAAAAAGTCTAGAAAAACGCATTTCAAAAAAGTATTTGATCCACATCAATCAGCAAGATTTCTGGCTCGCAGGTGTTTTCTATACAGATAACTAGCTGAGATTAGGAGCACTCTCTTATAGGGAGTGCTCCTAATCTCAGCTTGTTACCTGTATAAAAGACACCTGTCCACCAATCCATCAGATTAAAATCTCTCCACCATGGCCAAGACCAAAGAGCTGTCCAAGGATGTCGGGGACAAGATTTTAGACCTACACAAGGCTGGAATGGGCTACAAGACCATCGCCAAGCAGCTTGGTGAGAGGGTGACAACAGTTCATGCGATTATTCGCAAATGGCAAAAACACAAAATAAGGGCTCTTTCACACGGACGGCCCGTTCAGGTCCGCCTTGCCAGTCTTTTTTGCAGACCTGAACGGGCGCTCCGTGCTCCTCTATGGAGCCACGGATGTCAGTGGTGACATGCCCGCTGACATCCGACCCGCTCCGATCCGCCAAAGTGTGACGGAGGAAAAACCTACTTTTCCATCCATCTATCGGATCGGGTTAACACGGACAGACGGTCTGTGTTCATCCGACCCCCCCATAGTTGAGCAAGCGGAGGTTCACGGGGCGGATCATTACTGATCCGCCCCATGTGAAAGGGGCCTAACTGTCACTCTCCCCCAGTCTGGGGCTCCATACAAGATCTCGCCTCGTGAAGTTTCAATGATCATGAGAAGGGTGAGGAATCGGCTCAGAACTACCGGGAAAATCTTGTCAATGATCTCAAGGCAGCTGGGACCATAGACACCAAGAAAACAATTAGTAACACTACGCCATGAAGGACTGAAATCCTGCAGCGCCCACAAGGTCCCTCTGCTTAATAAATCACATTTACAGCCCGTCTGAACTTTACTAATAAACATCTGAATGATTTAGAGGAGAACTGGATGAAAGTCTTGTGGTTAAATGAGACCAAAATCAAGCTCTTTGGCATCAACTCAACGCGCCTTGTTTGGAGGAGGAATGCTACCTATGACCCCAAGAACACCATCCCCACCGTCATACATAGAGGTAGAAACACTAAGCTTTGGGGGTGTTTTGCTGCTAAAGGGACCGGACAACTTCACTGCATCAAAGGGACGATAGACAGGGACCATGTACCATCAAATCTTGGTTGAGAACCTCCTTCCCTCAGCCTGGACATTGAAAATGGGTCGTAGATGGGTATTCCAGCATGACGATTACCCATAGCACACGGCCAAGGCAACAAAGCGGTGGCTCAAGAAGCACATTTACTATACTATGTAACAAAGGTCCTGAAGTGGCCTCCAGACCTTAATCCCATAGAAATTATGTGGAGGAATCTGAAGGTTCGAGTTACCAAACATCCGCTTCAAAACCTTAATGACTTGGAGAGGATCTGCAAAGAGGAGGGGGACAAAATCCCTCCTGAGATGTGTGCCAACCGCTGGCCAACTACAAGAAACGTCTGACCTCTGCCAACAAGGGTTTCTCCACCAAGTACCAAGTCATGTTTGCAAAGGGGTAAAATGCTTATTTCCACCAATTTAGAACTTTTTTTAAATGTGTTTTTTTTGTTCTGTCTCTCATTGTTAAAATAATCCTACTATTAAAATTATAGACCGATCATTTTGGTCAGTGGGCAAATTTACAAAATCAACAGCAATGCATAAGATTGGCATGCTGCTTTATGTAAGGACCTTTCTGGTGGTGGGGGGGTTAAATTCCAGGGCCAAATGCTCTGTAAAGGAGACTGTCTGTGGAAATTTCACAGTTCTGAAACAACTTATTCCCAATCATATAAGGATTTGTACATTTTCAGCGTTGCCCTCAAACCCACATTAAAAGATCCTCTGCCTGCTGTACAATATTTGTTTTTGCGTTGGTACATGCTGGCATTCCCCAAATTTCCATGCCTTCATTTGCCAGCAGTTTGCTTATTAGCTGGAAAAAATGAGCAGCACTGTAGCTTAGTGGTTAGCACCTCTGCATTTCCTCCTGTGCTTGCGTGGTTTTCCTCCCACACTCCAAAGACATGCTGGTAGGCTAATTGGCTTCTGTCTAAATTGGCCCTAGTATGTGTGTACATGTAAGATGGGGACCTTGAATTGTTGGCTTCCTTGAAAGCCGGGACTGATGGAAATATACAGTATATGTAAAGCACTGAAAAAGATGTTGGCAATATATAAAAAAAGTACTTGTAAAAAATAAATAAAATTGGCAAAATTTACAAGATTGCCTCACCTCCTCCCATAGACTCGGGTTTCCCAGATTTTGAACAAGATTTGCCAAACCTTTAGAAAGTTGAATCTGGAAATATTCACCCGTCATTAGCAGGGACCGCTCATTTTTGACATAATTGTTTGGCCAATTTGTTGGGCAGATTAACCCCTTCAATACATGGCTTTTATACCCACCTCCATACGGGGCCTATTCTGGCACTTCTCTCCTACATGTACAAATCATCATTCTTTTGCTAGAAAATTACTCAGGGCCCCAAAACGTTATACATGTTTTTTTAGCAGACACCCTAGGGAATAAAATGATGGTCATTGCAACATTTTATCTCGCACGGTATTTGCTCAATAATTTTTCAAACGCCTTTTTTGGGGGAAAAAAATGGTTTCATGAATTAAATAACAAAACTGTAAAATTAGCCCATTTTTTTTTGTAAAATATGAAAGGTGATGTTACGCCGAGTAAATAGATACCTAACATGTCACGCTTTAAAATTGCGCACACGGAATGGAAATGGCGCCAAACTTCATTACTTAAAAATCTCCATAGGCGACGCTTTGAAAATGTTTACAGGTTACCAGTTTAGACTTAGAGGAGATCTAGTGCTAGAATTGTTACACACACTCCAACGCACGCGGCGATACCTCGCATATGTGGTTTGAATGGTGTTTACATACGTGGGCGGGACTTGCACTACTGAGCGCAAGCTACTAGAGACAGGGGCGTTTAAATAAAAAAAAAAGTTTTTTTTTTTTTATTTAACTTTTTTACACTTTTTTTTTATCACTTTTATTCCTATTACAAGGAATGTAAACATCCCTTGTAATAGGAATGGTGTTTGACAGGTCCTCTTTATGGAGAGATACGGGGTCAATAAGACCCCACATCTCTCCTCCAGGCTGAAAAGCATGAGATTGTGAAAAAAAAATCACCGATCTCATGCTTAATTGCTGCAATCGCGTCTTTGTTTACTTCCGGGTACCCAGATGTGACGTCATCACATCGCGCCCAGGCCTCCGGCAGTCATAGAGATGACTGGTGACCAGATGGTCACCAGTAATTTCTATGCTTCCCATCCGGCGCTGGACGATTCTTTTTCCGGGCCCCCGATGGCACGGGAGAGCCCGGAGAGGCATCGGATGGCTGCGGGGGGATGTCCCCTCCCGCCGCCCATAAGAACGATCAAGTGGCGGAACCGCCGCTATAAACCTTCTTATGGTACGAAGAATCGCCACCGGCAAACGATATCTGAATGATGCCTCTAGCTGCACCCATCATTCAGATATCCCCTCACAAATCCCAGGACGTTATATGACATCCACCCGGGATGGGAGATCCCCTCTGTGGATGTCATATAACTATGGGCCGGTGGGCATGTGGACATTACAGTGGCGGTGGGGGAGATGCGGACATTACAGTGGCGGTGGGGGAGATGCGGACATTAGTGGGGGAGATGCGGACATTAGTGGCGGTGGGGGAGATGCGGACATTACAGTGGCGGTGGGGGAGATGCGGACATTACAGTGGCGGTGGGGGAGATGCGGACATTACAGTGGCGGTGGGGGAGATGCGGACATTACAGTGGCGGTGGGGGAGATGCGGACATTACAGTGGCGGTGGGGGAGATGCGGACATTACAGTGGCGGTGGGGGAGATGCGGACATTACAGTGGCGGGCGGTGGGGGAGATGCGGACATTACAGTGGCTGGCGGTGGGGGAGATGCGGACATTACAGTGGCTGGCGGTGGGGGAGATGCGGACATTACAGTGGCGGTGGGGGAGATACGGACATTACAGTGGCGGTGGGGGGAGATGCGGACATTACAGTGGCGGTGGGGGGAGATGCGGACATTACAGTGGCGGTGGGGGGAGATGCGGACATTACAGTGGCGGTGGGGGAGATGCGGACATTACAGTGGCGGTGGGGGTAATGCGGACATTACAGTGGGGGTAATGCGGACATTACAGTGGGGGTAATGCGGACATTACAGTGGGGGTAATGCGGACATTACAGTGGGGGTAATGCGGACATTACAGTGGGGGTAATGCGGACATTACAGTGGGGGTAATGCGGACATTACAGTGGGGATGATGCGGACATTACAGTGGCGGTGGGGGAGATGCGGACATTACAGTGGCGGTGGGGGAGATGCGGACATTACAGTGGCGGAGATGCGGACATTACAGTGGCGGTGGGGGAGATGCGGACATTACAGTGGCGGTGGGGGAGATGCGGACATTACAGTGGCGGTGGGGGAGATGCGGACATTACAGTGGCGGTGGGGGAGATGCGGACATTACAGTGGCGGTGGGGGAGATGCGGACATTACAGTGGCTGGCGGTGGGGGAGATGCGGACATTACAGTGGCGGTGGGGGAGATGCGGACATTACAGTGGCGGTGGGGGAGAGGCGGACATTACAGTGGCGGTGGGGGAGATGCGGACATTACAGTGGCGGTGGGGGAGATGCGGACATTACAGTGGCGGTGGGGGAGATGCGGACATTACAGTGGCGGTGGGGGAGATACGGACATTACAGTGGCGGTGGGGGAGATACGGACATTACAGTGGCGGTGGGGGGAGATGCGGACATTACAGTGGCGGTGGGGGGAGATGCGGACATTACAGTGGCGGTGGGGGAGATGCGGACATTACAGTGGCGGTGGGGGAGATGCGGACATTACAGTGGCGGTGGGGGAGATGCGGACATTACAGTGGCGGTGGGGGTGATGCGGACATTACAGTGGGGGTAATGCGGACATTACAGTGGGGGTAATGCGGACATTACAGTGGGGGTAATGCGGACATTACAGTGGGGGTAATGCGGACATTACAGTGGGGGTAATGCGGACATTACAGTGGGGGTAATGCGGACATTACAGTGGGGGTAATGCGGACATTACAGTGGGGGTAATGCGGACATTACAGTGGGGGTAATGCGGACATTACAGTGGGGGTAATGCGGACATTACAGTGGGGGTAATGCGGACATTACAGTGGGGATGATGCGGACATTACAGTGGCGGTGGGGGTGATGCGGACATTACAGTGGGGGTGATGCGGACATTACAGTGGCGGTGGGGGAGATGCGGACATTACAGTGGCGGTGGGGGAGATGCGGACATTACAGTGGCGGTGGGGGAGATGCGGACATTACAGTGGCGGTGGGGGAGAGGCGGACATTACAGTGGCGGTGGGGGAGATGCGGACATTACAGTGGCGGTGGGGGAGATGCGGACATTACAGTGGCGGTGGGGGTGATGCGGACATTACAGTGGCGGTGGGGGAGATGCGGACATTACAGTGGCGGTGGGGGAGATGCGGACATTACAGTGGCGGTGGGGGAGATGCGGACATTACAGTGGCGGTGGGGGAGATGCGGACATTACAGTGGCGGTGGGGGAGATGCGGACATTACAGTGGCGGTGGGGGAGATGCGGACATTACAGTGGCGGTGGGGGAGATGCGGACATTACAGTGGCGGTGGGGGAGATGCGGACATTACAGTGGCGGTGGGGGAGATGCGGACATTACAGTGGCGGTGGGGGAGATGCGGACATTACAGTGGCGGTGGGGGAGATGCGGACATTACAGTGGCGGTGGGGGAGATGCGGACATTACAGTGGCGGTGGGGGAGATGCGGACATTACAGTGGCGGGGGGGGAGATGCGGACATTACAGTGGCGGTGGGGGAGATGCGGACATTACAGTGGCGGTGGGGGAGATGCGGACATTACAGTGGCGGTGGGGGAGATGCGGACATTACAGTGGCGGTGGGGGAGATGCGGACATTACAGTGGCGGTGGGGGAGATGCGGACATTACAGTGGCGGTGGGGGAGATGCGGACATTACAGTGGCGGTGGGGGAGATGCGGACATTACAGTGGCGGTGGGGGAGATGCGGACATTACAGTGGCGGTGGGGGAGATGCGGACATTACAGTGGCGGTGGGGGAGATGCGGACATTACAGTGGCGGTGGGGGAGATGCGGACATTACAGTGGCGGTGGGGGAGATGCGGACATTACAGTGGCGGTGGGGGAGATGCGGACATTACAGTGGCGGTGGGGGAGATATGGACATTACAGTGGCGGTGGGGGAGATGACGTGACATTACAGTGGGGACTATATATGGTGGTGGTCCGAAAAATGATCCGATCTGTGACTCTGATCCAAGGAACGATCCTAACCGTGAGTTTTTTGATCCGTTGCACCCCTAATATTTGTAGCTGCTGACTTAAAATTTTTGGTTCCTAGGGTGAAGAACCTCTTTAAAGGCGTTTTAAAGGTTTGTTTTTTATTTTCTAAATCGGTTCCTTTAAGTTGTTGGGACTACATCCCTGCGAGGAAGACACAGCGTCTCCCCGCAGGGATGTAGTCCCAAGGAAGGGGGCGAGCACACTGACTAACCCCCAGCCACAATGGCTCGGATGATGGGGCAAGCTTACTGAGGAGAAAAAGGAAGTGAGAAATTCAGACAAAGAAAAAAAACATTTAGAAGGAAAAGGTAAGTGAACCAACAATGCACTAGCTTAAATGAACCTATTTAGAAAACAAACCTTTACAACCCATTTTAAGAACCCCCTGTAATTCACACAGTGCATTCCCAGCTTTAGACTCCCCTTGCTATAAAATGTATATAAGCACATCTATTTTTTTTTTAATCCAGAGTGAGGTTCCCCTTTAATATCAAACCCAATTTGCATCAATCAGAGCCTGGCTGTTAAGGAGAACGTGTCTGGAGCTGTCACGGTTTTTGAGGACCTTAGGAATAAGAAAACGCACAAATGACACAAATAATTCACCTCAATGTTCTGGATAATGGGAAAATCAGAGACTTACAGCCCCAGTGGGGGCAATTATGTAGACCTCTGGTGCACCAGGAATTCCTGGCTTTAAACAGGCTGTAAATACTATGTCAAGACAAATGAGATAGTGTAAATACCACGTCTAAATAAGATCCCAATAGAAAGCATCTTGATAAATATCCCCTCGGGATAGAGACTTTGCTCCTTTTTTAAACACTTTCCCGGATTGAAATGGTCCCCAGTGGTGCATTCTCATTTGCACTTTAGAAGCGGTGATTGGAGCTATGAAAGGCTGACAGTTTCATTCGGTTACAGCTGCTATATGAGCAAAATAAAATTTTGACTGAGTAATATATTTGATTTCTAGAACTGTCGGATGAAAGCCCAGAAAATGAAGGACTCGTATATCGATGTCCTGTTGCGTAGTCTTCCACTGCATAGTGTGACGGATGCGTTTTGTAGTAGACATGACAACGAGAGGGGGTAACTAGAAAACCAAAACAGAAGACCCGACCACAACCAGAAGAGGTTTGCATAATGGTTTTACAGGAAGCCGGGTCATTGGAGTAGTTCATTGGCATACAAATTGCAGGTAGGGAGGTCTCAGCCAATGCTTTCTGAAAAATGTATTCATTTTTCGAATGCGTTCAAATTTGTCTAATGGCCAAAACAGGTATTGAGAGAAAATCACTTCAAATTGAAGTAATAGTTGATTGTCACCAAACAACTCACGAGTTTTTCACTCTGTGATAAGGCCCCTTTCACATTAGCGGACCGTTCGTCCGTTTATTACAACTCCGTTTACGGACTTGTAATGCATCCCTATGGGATCGCGTCCGTTGGCGAATGGAGCATCCGCTAACGTCCACAACCATCCACGTCCGTCGGGATCCAGTTTTTCGGACGGAAGAAAACCCTATTTTTCTTCCGTCTGGCGGAACGGAACGGATGAAGACGGACAGACGGTCTGTCTTCATCCGATTCCCCATAGGGGAGAGCGGAGGAGAGACAGAGCGGTCTCTGCACTGTGTGCGGGGACCGCCCTATCCGCCGACAGCTCAGCGGGGATTACGGATGATCCCCGCTGAGCCGACGGACACACATGGAGCGGACACAAAAACGGTCCGCTCCGTGTGAAAGAGGCCTAACAGTCACTAGGACAAATACAGAGGGTGAAACTCCCAACAGGGACACCGACAGCAACAAAAACCAGACAGATATTCTAATCCCTCTCCAATCTATGCAAAACTCAAAAAATAAAATAATAGTTTTGCCTTTAGTTATAAACTGGGATTTCCCTGCAATAGAAGACGCAATATAGTCACCTGGTGGCCCTTGTCTTTTGCCCTTGCCTCCTTTTTCCTCCTTTTTTTGGCATTTGACACTTCGGAGTGGGAAGAAAGAATTAATAGCTGGGCATAATGGACCCTTTGAGCAAAGTGCCTGAATTACGTATGCTATTCATGGCAACCAACTGTTTTCATTTATAGTTACCCCAGGGCTCAAAATTTCAAGTCCTGAGCTACTAGCCAGGCCTCAAGGCTTACTCTCCACCAGTTTCCCCCGCCCAACCCCTACCATGTCCCGCCCCTAGACACGCATAAATCTCATGAAATTACACTTAAATGTTTTATGCAGAATTAAGTTATAAAAATAAATATTAACAACAACGTTATCCG
The DNA here is from genome assembly GCF_905171775.1 of Rana temporaria. Lineage (NCBI taxonomy): Eukaryota > Metazoa > Chordata > Amphibia > Anura > Ranidae > Rana > Rana temporaria. The sequence continues at coordinate 130,705,301 of NC_053498.1, forward strand.
TGCCCAAAAATGCAGCCTGCCCATGTCTACCAATGCAGTATGTGTCCCCAGTGCAGCAAAATGTCCCCACAATTGCCGCCAGAGTCCCCCCACAATTGCAGCCTACCTGTGCTGGGTAGGAGAGGAGCCGGAGCCGCCACGCTGTTCAAACCGCGGGGAACATTACAGCTTTAAATTCAATAGCTGTGTTCCCTGCCGCGTGCATCATATACAGCCCCTCCCCCTTGTCTGGGAAACTTTGATAGACAGATCACCCATCCAATCCTAGGATGGGTGATTTGTCTATCAAAGTGCCCGGACAAGGGGGAGGGTCTGTATATGATGCGCGCGGCAGGGAACACAGCTATTGAATTTAAAGCTGTAATGTTCCCCGCGCTCTAAACAACCAGATGGAGGCGGTGACAGCAGCTGCGACTCTCCTTGCTCGCCCCCCCTGCTCCCTGGCAGCCCACACTCGCCAGCCCTTTAAAATTTACTCGCAAAATGCGAGCAGGCGAGTGTAAATTTTGAGGGCTGAGTTACCCTATATACTCTAGTATAAGCCGACCCGAATATAAGCCGAGGCACCTAATTTTACCACAAAAAACTGGGCAAACGTATTGACTCGAGTATAAGCCTAGGGTGTCCATCTACATGCCTCACGGTGCCCATGACTAGACTGACGTTTAACATGGGAGTCTATAAAAGTGCTCCCCAGCCGTAGGTCCCCCAGGCAACAAACTTTGCACACTTGTAGAGGAGAAATTGGGCTACATGTGTGCCAAGCTCCGGGTTCAGGTGACCTACGACCGGCTGGTACCGGGTCCCCAAAATCACTGGAGAAATTACCGTTTAACATGGGAGTCTATGGAAGGGGTGCACGGCTTTGAAAAATGGGTGCTCCCCGGCTGTAGGTACCCTGGACAACAAACTTTGCACACAAGCCCTGGGTCCAGGTGACCTACGACCGGCTAGTACCGGGTCCCCAAAGTCACTGGAGAAAGTACCGTTTAACATGGGAGTCTATGGAAGGGGTGCACGGCTTTTAAAAATCGGTGCTCCCCAGCTGTAGGTACCCTGGACAACAAACTTTGCACACTTGTAGAGGAAGAGTGGGGCTACATGTGTGCCAAGTGTACTGGGTCCCCAAAGTCCGGGAGATTAGGCGCAAAAAGGTGACTCGAGTATAAGCCGAGGGGGGTATTTTTAGCACAAAAAAAGTGATGAAAAACTCGGCTTATACTCGAGTATATACGGTACATACTGCCCTGTAAGCACAGACTGCAAATGTACAGTACAAGACTTCCGTAAGGTTGCTGTATCTGAAGGAAGCAAAAAATTGGCATCTCCACAGTTTGCTTCGAAAAATTATATTTTTAAGAACATTAAATTGGGGAATGGTCATTTGGCTCATTCTTGGATCTTTAGGAACAATCTTGCATTAGGATCACTAGAGGACAAATACTACCACATTTCATTAGCCCCAGATTGTATAGAGGGCTTTACTGCCCAATGTCATCCCTCCTCACTGTTGTAAACCGATGCTGGCCAGAAAGTGAGGCGGATGGGAGATTGCAGACATTGCACATCTTCAAAACTATGAATTGTATTAGAAGTTTGACCTTCTTAATGCCAAAACTTAAAGGTGTTGTAAAGGTTAGTTTTTTATTTTCTAAATGGATTCCTAGTACATTGTTGGTTCACTTAACCTTTTCCTTCAATTTCTCTTCTAAATGTTTTTTTTCTTTGTCTGAACTTCTCACTTCCTTCTCCCTTGGGACTACATCCCTGCGGAAAAAAAAAACACAGCGAGTGCCAAGGGAGGGGGGCGAGCATGCTGACTAACCCCCAGCCAGAACGGCTCGGATGATGGGGGCAAGCTTACTGAGGAGGAACAGGAAGTGAGAAATTCAGACAAAGAAAAAAAAAATTTAAAAGGGAAATCGAAGGAAAAGGGAAGTGAACCAACAATGCACTAGCTTAACCACTTAACCCCCGGACCATATTGCTGGTCAAAGACCAGAGCACTTTTTGCGATTCGGCACTGCGTCACTTTAACTGACAATTGTGCGGTTGTGCGACGTGGCTCCCAAACAAAATTGGCGTCCTTTTTTTCCCACAAATAGAGCTTTCTTTTGGTGGTATTTGATCACCTCTGCGGTTTTTATTTTTTGCGATTTAAACAAAAATAGAGCAACAATTTTGAAAAAAATGAATATCTTTAACTTTTTGCTATAATAAATATCCCCCAAAAATATAAAAAATAAATAAAAAAAATTTCCTCAGTTTAGGCCGATACGTATTCTTCTACATATTTTTCGTAAAAAAAATCGCAATAAGCGTTTGGTTTGCGCAAAGGTCATAGTGCAGGGATATGCAATTAGCGGACCTCCAGCTGTTGCAAAACTACAAGTCCCATCATGCTTCTGACTCTGGTGTCATGCTTGTGGCTGTCAGAGTCTTGCTATGCCTCATGGGAATTGTAGTTCTGCAACAGCTGGAGGTCCGCTAATTGCATATCCCCGTTATAGTGTTTACAAAATAGGGGGTATTTTTATGGCATTTTCATAATTTTTTTTTTTACTTGTAATGGCGGCGATCAGCAATTTTTTCAGTACTGCGACAATATGGCGGACACTTTTGACACATTTTTGGGACCATTGGCATTTTTATAGCGATCAGTGCAATAAATATGCATTGGATTACTATAAAAATGCCACTGGCAGTGAAGGGGTTAACACTAGGGGGCGGGGAAGGGGTTAAGTATGTTCCCTGGGTGTGTTCTAACTGTAGGGGGGAGTGGCCTCACTAGGGGAAATTACTGATCGCTGTTCATACATTGTATGAACAGAGGATCAGCATTTCTCTCCCTGACAGGACCGGGAGCTGTGTGTTTGCACACACAGCTCCCGGTCCCCGCTCTGTAACGAGCGATCGTGTGTGCCCGGCGGCGATCACGCCCGCCGGGCACACGCATGGGAGTCGGGGGGGAGAGCGGGGGCGTGCACGCGCCCCTAGTGGCCTGCACGAGAGCCGACGTATAGCTACGGGCTCTTGCGCAGGGGAGCCGACCTGCCGCCGTATAACGTATACGGCGGCTGGTCGGCAAGCAGTTAATGAGCAGATAGGGAGGAGGTGCCAGCCCATAATATGGATGTTTTTTGACATTTTGTTCATTTTACAAAGTTGATCACTGTTGATTATTAGCTAGATTCAGGTAGAGTTAGGTCGGCGTATCAGTAGATACGCCGACCTAACTCGGAATCTGCGCCGACCTAAGTTTAAGTGTATTCTTAAACAGAGATACACTTAAACCTAGCTAAGATAAGACGGCTTGCGCCGTCCTATCTTAGGGTGCAATATTTAGGCTGGCCGCTAGATGGCGCTTCCATTGCGGTTGGCGTAGAATATGTAAATCACTAGATCACCTATTCACGAACGTACGCCCGGCCGACGCAGTACAGATACGCCGTTTACGTAATGCTTTATCAGGCCTAAAGTTATTCCAACAAATAGTTGGAATAGTAATGTTAAAGTATGGCCGCCGTTCCCGCTTCGAAATTCGAAAATTTTACGTCGTTTGCGTAAGTCG
>NC_053498.1:131046371-131086314 GCF_905171775.1 Rana temporaria
GGTGTGGGGGATGTGCTGTGACTCCGAAGACCCATTAATCTCTGTCTGCTGTTGCTTCACACCTTTTGTTTAACAATCTAGAGGTTTATGTCACTTTTTTATGCCTTTCAGGCGAATAGATATATATATGCAGTTGTAAACCTTACCTTTTTTTCTTTTTATATAAAAAAATAAAACCATACTTTGCCTCGCTGTGCAGTGGTTTTCAGAGCATCCTCAAATCCTCTTCTTCTGGGGTCCCTCCTTTTCATCAGATGCCCCCACGGAAAACCGCTTTCCATGGGGGCACTCGTGGGCACACTCCCGAGTCACGCTGCTGCATCATTGACACAGACAGCATTACCCAACCCCCCCCCCACCCACCCCCGCCGCCCCTGTGTTACAGCTATTGATTGACAGCAGCTGGGGCGGCCCATCCATTAAGGGCATTCCCCCCAGCCATGAGGCTCTTTCAGGACACTGGTGCATGGATTCCAATGTGGGGGGGGGCTTTTTTTTTGAAGCACAAACTAGAGCCCGAGGCTCTAATAGTTTTCAGTATAGGGTGGGCTCGGGTCGCAGAGAGTGCACTCCAATCCCACCCTGGCGTGATGCAACAGTGAATGGGTATTCGCTGTTGTAACACTGATCCTCCTCCTGGTTAATCAGGAAGCGGGTTTTGACACCAGTCATCCGATTGGCTGAAAGGACAGGCGATCCCATTGGGTGCCAAGGAGGGGAGGAGCTGGAAGCTGCCATGGAGGAGCCGAGCCGCTACAGCATGCTGCCTGCCCCCCCGCAATGGTGGGGTAAGTGCCGGACCGACTAGCAAACGGTGGGTGGGTGGATTGCTACTATAGATTTATCCAATGAGAATAGCGCTCCTGCACATCGCTGGATCGGGTCAGGCAAGAAAAAGGAGGGGTCTGGGGGGAGGGGAGCTGCAGCACAGAAGATATTTTATCTTCATTCATAGAATGCATGAAGATAAAATTCCTATGTTTTCTGCTTTTAGCTGCCTAAAGATTTGTAGTTTCATTGCAGATCTCGTGAAAATACCATTTGCGGAGCTCTTGTCAAGACCCACTTACCTAAAGTAGCTTTTCAGGATAACCCCAATTAGTCTGAAAAAAAATCCCCCCCCCTCCTAACACCTATGTAAGAAAAATGTATGCACTTGCCTATTCTCATGCAGCTCCGCTCCACAGTGTTTTATAAGCTCTGTGCAGTTCTCTGTAGACTACAGAACACCTCTCTTCTGTTATGTATCTGAGGATAGGGGAGCTGTTCTCTACTCCTAACACTCTGTCCTGCGGTGACGGCTCCACCATAGATGTAGTACTTTTTGAGTGAGGACTGTCACTAGGAAAGGAAGTGTCGCTGGTGGGATCACCAGGTTTAAAAAAAGAAAAACCTGAAAGACAACTAATACATCAAAGGACAGCTGCAATATAGTTTTTTTTGGTTTTTTTTCTCGGGTTTAGAGACCCTTTAACAGACTTGTACCTTAGATGTGCGGTCTACTTCTGCCAAACTTTTTGGTCAAAAGGGCAAACAAAAAAAATCTGATCATGTAGGGCCGATGTACTTCCGAATGATACTGTTCAGACACCAGCAATCCTTTTCTAAAGGGCGAGGTTGAATTGTGTGTTGTGTGGCTACATCCAAAGTGATTTTTGTTTTTTTATCTTTATTTCAGCTGACTTATTCCTGTCCAGATGGGTTTACATGAAAGGAGCAACACATCGGTAACATCGCACACCAGGTAAACACTGTCATTTTATATACATTGTGCTTCTACTAGGAACAGGGCAGCTTTAGAGGTTGGCGGTTTATCCGTGTGCTTTGGGGTAATGCACCGGATCACAAAGGTGTGCATCAGCCCTAATGCACAGATGAGATGCATTTTATATAGCACAACCCAAGAGTTTTGTATTTTTTTTTTTTTTTATCCTTTTCATTCTGAGATTTCTCAGTTTTCTGACAGCACAGCCAGGTGGATAGCACCACTTACAGTTAAAAGAAGTGTGTTTTTATTTTAGATTCATACTTATCTAGGTGGATGCAGCATCAGACCGATGCTGCCTCTGTCCCCCGCCATCTCTGCACTGAGAACCGAGCCACCGAACACTGCCGATGGCTCAGTTCTCACAGATCCCAGAGAGGAGACCTGCTGACTGTTACATAGTTACATAGTTAGTCAGGTTGAAAAAAGACACAAGTCCATCCAGTTCAACCACAAAAAAACAAAATAAAAAAACATAGTAAAATCCTATACACCCAACTCCATACCCACAGTTGATCCAGAGGAAGGCAAAAAACCCCAGCAGAGCATGATCCAATTTGCTACAGCAGGGGAAAAAATTCCTTCCTGATCCCCCGAGAGGCAATCGGATTTACCCTGGATCAACTTTACCTACAAATCTTAGTACTCAGTTATATTCTGTACATTTAGGAAAGAATCCAGACCTTTCTTAAAGCAATCTACTGAGCTGGCCAGAACCACCTCTGGAGGGAGTCTGTTCCACATTTTCACAGCTCTTACTGTGAAAAAACCTTTCCGTATTTGGAGGTGAAATCTCTTTTCCTCTAGACGTGTCAGCGTCTCTCCTCTCTGCTCCTCCACACTCATTGGAGCGCTGAGCTGTGGAGGGGCGGGGAGCATCTGTCTCAGCGGCTCGCTAGGACTACCATCAGTCAAGGCAGCTGGCGGATCCAGACTTTGGAAGCAGGATGACGCGTTCCCCCGACTGATGGCAGTGATGTCAGCGGACTTCAGACCACAGGAGTGCAAAACTAATTGCACTCCTGTGACCCAGAGGAGAAGCCCAGCCTAAAAAATCTAAGGCTGGACTTCTCCTTTAAGGAATCCCTCCCTTCCCTCCCTCCTTTTCTTTCTTTCTTTGTTTCTTTCTTTGTTTCTTTCTTTCCTTCCTTCCTTCCTTCCTTCCTCCCTCCCTCCCTCCCTCCCTCCCTCCCTCCCCCCCGTGAAAAGAATGAGTTTGTTGATTTGGCTCATAGTGCTTCCCCACCCTCTCCACATCTGAATGCCTCCCTTCCTTCCTCCCTCCCTCTTTTTCTTTTTCTTTTCTTTTCTTTTCTTTTCTTTTCTTCCTTCCTTCCTTCCTTCCTTCCCCTTTCCTTCCTTCCTTCCTCTTTCCTTCCTTCCTTCCTTCCTTCCCCTTTCCTTCCTTCCTTCCTTCCTTCCCCTTGAAAAGAATGAGTTTGTTGATTGGCTCATAGTGCTTTCCCACCCTCTCCACATCTGAATGCTGCAGGATTAAAGAAAATTGATATTAAAGTGTTACAAAACCCAGTAATATTAAAATAGTTCATGCGCCCACCTCCCCCACAATGCCCACAGCTTATCTAAATTTTACATTAAAATATTGCCACTATATACTTTTTGGATGAACTGTATACCACGGTTACATGATAAACTGCACCGTGTCTCCAGTGCTGAGAGTTCAGGAAGGAGATTTACACTGCAGCCTGTATACACGCCCACATGTGTGATGTCAATATCATGTGACCTGGCTAGCTCTGAGGACAAGTAACTGTTCTCTCCAGCATAAAAGACACAATTGAGCATGTGCAGGTTGGCTACTCTGTCTGTGTTAGCTGGTCTTCCCCAGATAGACAGTGCAGGAGGGGAGGATCTATGCATACTGGATAAAACAGCCTTTTTACACAATGCAGAGGATTAACCCCTTAAGTTCCACAGTGTGTATAACAAGCATTCTATGCTGCATATACAGACTGATTTTTATTATTGTGGGTTTAGCAACACTTTAAAACGGATTTGGGTGCTTCATGTACAAGATGGGAAGAATTAAAGTGTGATGGAAGCGCCATGCTTGCGTCACTCTTCTAAACGTAAAAAACGCAGCAGGGACTGTTCCTAATTAACATAAGGGAAGCAAGCCTCTTTGTTAATTAGAGGCACAGTTCTCTGTTCTGCTGTATCTGACAGACCCAGCGCAGAGAACAGGAGAGCTGGACCTGCATGCTGCAGTCTTTTGGCGTTCCTTCCTCCCTCGCTTGGCTTGGAGGTGGAGGGAGGAGGAAAGTTAACACTGCACACTCTGCTCGTGTAGTCTAATAACTGCACAGGCAGAGAGGGATGCAAGCTGTTTGCTGACAATTCACATCCTGTATGACGGGAAACACCTGGCAGAGATCTGCAGCAGTTTTCTATATGGAAAACTGCCGTATTCCCTCTGTTAATCCGCTGCGCTAGTTTCTATTTATTTCTAAAACGTGAATCGGACCCTCTTCTTAGTTATTCTGGCACACACCACTTCTGACTGTTTCCTGAGCCATTGTAATAACACAGGAAGCTTGGTTAATTCTCCTGGATTTTTCTTTTTAAAATGCGTGTAAGGATCCTAATAAATACATAACATTTTTATTTATTTCCAGCTTTAAAATGCCACTTACTACTGTCTTCTGTTTCAGATTAAATCTTGGTCACCCCTTCATTTGGAAATCTTAAAGTTACAGTACTTGGACATCTATTCACTTTGGCTTTTTACCCTCCCCCTCCCCCAAGCACAGTGTCTACTCTTCATCAAAAAGCTAAAAATGACTTCAGAGCTCGAGAGCAGCCTCACCTCTATGGACTGGCTTCCCCAGCTGACCGTGAGGGCTGCCATTCAGAATTCTGACTCCGCCCAGGGCAATCATGGATCCGGCATCACCAAGAAGAGCGCGCTCATCGACCCCAACACCACACTGGACCAGGAGGAAGTACAGCAGCACAAAGACGGGAAGCCACCCTACAGCTACGCCAGCCTTATCACGTTTGCAATCAACAGCTCGCCAAAAAAGAAAATGACTCTTAGTGAGATTTACCAATGGATATGTGACAATTTTCCTTATTACAAGGAGGCAGGCAGCGGCTGGAAGGTAAGGACTACCTACTGTTTTTGTTGATGGTTGTGTCTAATGCTGACCAAGTGAAGGGCTTTTAGGTTCAACTTTTATTCTGATGTGATGGAGATGTTTGGTCTTTTTTGGTACATTAGCCACTGTGTGTGACAAGCAGTCTGCAGCTTGGTGAAAGCCAAGGAGCATCGCTCTGGATTTTTCAGATTTGGACCATCCCTTGCCATTTTATTTTCTCCCTAAATGACCATCAAATTAAAAAAAAAAAAAAAAGTTTACTCTACTTGATGAATTTGAGTAATATTGTTCAAATGAAATTTCTTTTATATGCTTTCATAATTTTCTCCTCATTTACATGCCATTCAAAGTGGCAGCAACAAGAGCTGGGACAAATTGGCAAAAAGTTCTTAGACCTCCATAGGATCGCCATGAGGCTGCGGAGCTCTTGGTTGGAAGTACAGCTGTCAGGCTGGAATATGGGTAACGGCTGCTTCCGGTTGTAGCAAGGTGGCAGTTGCTCCAATCGGCTGCTCTCTGTTGGGTGATGTGACAGGAAGTGGGGGTGTGGTTACATGTTTTAGAGCAACAGGACCGCCCCTTTATCAAACCGTTGCTAGAATCCCAAGACCTAATCTGAGAGGAGGCGCATCCACTTCACCTGGTGTTCCCCACCACTCTCTTGGCCCTCTTGTGTCGGTTGGGGTCTAGTCGGTGCAATGGCTTTATTCAGGGCTCGCCAGGTCGCCATGGCGACTAGAAATAGGGTCCTGGCGACTTGGCTTGGAAGGGGGACAAAAAAAAAATATTTTTTTTATTTTTTTTGTGAGCTGGCTCCATCTGGTGGTTAGCCATTGGTATTACAAGTTATTACCACCAGATGTGTAAGTTGGCGCCATCTGGTGGTGGCCGTTGGTATTACAAGTTAAGCATTACAAGTTAAACAGCAATTCTAATGTCATTTTTCACTATTTTCACTGCCATCTTCTTCCCTCTAATTAGAACCCCCAAGCATTATATATATTTTTTATCCTAACACCCTAGAGAATAAAATGGCGATCGTTGCAATACTTTCTGTCACACCGTATTTGTGCAGCGGTCTTAAAAGCGCACTTTTTTGGGGAAAAAAATTACACTTTTTTTTAATTAAAAAATAAAACAGTAAAGTTATCCCCATTTTTTTTAATATTATGAAAGATAATGTTACGCCGAGTAAATTCATACCCAACATGTCACGCTTTAAAATTGCGTCCGCTCGTGGAATGCCGACAAACTTTTACCCTTTAAAATCTTCATAGGCGACGTTTAAAAAAAATCTACAGGTTGCATGTTTTGAGTTAGAGTTCTAGAGTACTAGGGCTAGAATTATTGCTCTCACTCTACCGATCGCGGTGATACCTCACATGTGTGGTTTAAACACCGTTTACATATGCGGGCGCTGCTCACGTATGTGTTCGCTTCTGCGCGCAAGCTAGTCGGGACGGGGCGCGTTTTCTGGCTCCTAACTTTTTTAGCTGGCTCCTAGATTCCAAGCAAATTTGTCAAACCCTGGCTTTATTAATTTTCTTTACAATGGTCCAGTTGTTGGATGTTAAGAGATGTATTGGATTTTTTAATTTTATTTTTGAACAATATTTGCCTATTTGGATGCAGCATCGGTCCCCCGCCGGCTCTAAAGCGTGGTACACACGATCGGATTTTCCGCAAACAAATCGTAGGACATTTGTCTGAAGGGCGTTGGCCTGGAATTTGTCTTGCATACAAACGATACATAATTGTTGGCCCACAAACACACAACTACATAGGCTTTCAGCTCCTTGGCGCCACCCTTCTGCTAATGTGTTATGGTTGGCATTGCTTCTGAGCATGCGTGTTTGTACTTTGGGAGTTTTGTCCGAAGGACTTGTGTTTTGTCAGATTTTCCGATCGTACACAATTGACAATTGTCCGATGGTGCGTACATACGGTCGGATTTTCCGACAAACGCCTGTCATCACACAATTCCGTTAGAAAATCAGATTGTGTGTACGAGACTTAAAGTGGACGTAAACCCCAAACATTTATTTTTTTATGTCACAATGTAGAGAATACGATTTTCTAATCCAGCGCTGAGCAATCCTCCTTTTTATTGTTCAGTGAAATAAAACCGACTTCCAGATAAAGACCAAAATCCTTGCTTGAGTGACAGGTTATTTACATATCTCGTGCACTAGCTTGCAGACATGCACAGCTTCTTGTCTATGTATATTCTGATGGCTGTTTACACTGAACTGTGGATCACCCCGTGTTTTGAAAACATTTAATCAAAACGGAGAGGAGAGGCTGTGCATGAGATATGTAAATAACCTGTCAAGCAAGGACTTTTTCGGTTTACATCCACTTTAAGACTGAGAACCAAACGGAAAGCTGGTGACCGTCGGTCACTGCTCCCCCCCCCCCCTGCTGGGCTGTGGAGGGGGAGGGAACGTTCGTCTCAGGCTTGCATGGGTTTGCTAAGAGGCTGAGCCGTGTGTTGGTTCAGGCATGTGGGCAGGTCCAGGCCATATTGTCGTGATCCTTGCCGAGCCTGAACCGGTTCTGTGATGTCAGCTGACAGCAGACTTCAGCCTGCTGTCTGCTGGAAACTAGTCACTGGAGTGTGAGCTGTGATCTACAAAAGTACAGCCAAACTAGTCCCAAGATGATGTGGGCCCTTGCCAACCTTCCTTTTTGAAGATTGCCACCAGTCAAATGCATGGACGTTCTGGAGGGAGGAAAAAAACGTTTTGCAGATGCCAAAAAACAAGCATACAGGGTTGTCACCTCATCCCTTTAAACCCAAACACATAATAATTACACAGGTTTTGTGGCTGATTAAGGTGGTAATTAAACTCACTGGGTGCCTTGTCTGCATTAAATTGGCCGGCCTCAGAACCCGTGTAATTCATATGTGTTTGGGTTTAAAGGGATGAGGTGGAAACCCAATACAGCCACACGATACTTGTGTTTTTACACATTTACTGTCTAATGGAGGTGCCTGATTGCTCAAAAATTCTATATTAAGGGAATGTACCAAACCGCTGTGCATAGATATGAACTGGCTCCATGGAACCTCTGGGATGTGCACTTGGAATGCATTTCTATGTATGTGTTTTACTGCAAGAAAACAGACAAGTGTGAACAGGCTCCGACGGAGACTTCTCGGCACCCACCATGTCACTTATGTGGCTCTTGGCCTGCTTTCCTTCTGTTACCATTGGACAGGTTAATGGAATGCAAAACATGTCTGTGCTGTCACCTTTATACAACAGTGACAGTATTCCGCTCTTGTCTTATAAATTGGACACGGAATACTTTAGTCTGCAGTAGGGTTGTCCCGATACCACTTTTTTGAGACAGAGTACAAGTGCCGATACCGATACTTTTTTTTTTTTTTTTTTTTTTGTCATGTGACAGTTTTTTACAGTGATTTTATTTATTTTTTAGAGTGGGGGGGTAGTAAATTGTCGGTGTTTTTTTATTTTTTATTTACATTAAAAAAAATTTTTTTTTTTTTTTTAAAGTGGTGGTTCACCCTCCATAACAACATTGTAGCATAAAATTCGGCATAGTAGCGCGAGCTACAGTATGCCTGTCTCTATTTTTTTTAGTCCCGTACTCACTGTGCAATCGTAGAGACAAGATTCCGACTCCCCGCGGGGAATGGGCGTTCCTATGGAGAGGGAAGGTGATTGACGGCCGGCTCTGGCACGTCACGCTCCCCGAAGACAGCCGGAACAGGTCTCGGCTCTTCACGGCGCCTGCGCACAGACTATGCGCAGGCGCCGTGAAGCGCCAAGTCCTATTTCGGCTATTTCCGGAGAAGCGTGACGCGCCAGAGCCGGCCGTCAATCACCTTCTCTCTCCATAGAAACGCCCATTCCCCGCGGGGAGTCGGAATCTTGTCTCTACGATTGCACAGTGAGTACAGGGCTAAAAAAATAAAGACGGGCATACTGTAGCTCGCGCTACTATGCCGAATTTTATGCTAGAGGAAATTTTTTTTTTTTTTTTTTTTTTTTTTTTATTAATAGGGTGAACCCCCGCTTTAAATTGGCCCTGTTGGGGGGGCTTTGGAGAGATCAGGGGTCTTAACAGACCTCTGACATCTCCCCTTTTAAGACAGAGAAAGGGACTAAGGACACAGATTCCCCAGTCCCTTTCTCTGCAGCCTCAGCCGAAATGAATGGAGAGAAGCTCCTCTCCATTCATAAACTGAAGCATCGTAAACACAGGTTACGATGCTCAGTTATGTGAATGGACAGAGTCACTGATCACTGACTCTGTTCATTCTGAAAAGGTAGGAGCCGGGTTTAGCGGCTCCTACCTCCGCTCTCCATCCTGACAGATTGAGGGGGGAGAAGACTTGTAACTCCCCCCACCACCCGATACCTGACTGCCCAGGTATCGGGTGAAGCATCGCAGCATTTCCCCCGATTAACGATTAGAAGTACTCAGGAAATTATTGGAATGGGTACCGATACTAGTATCGGTATTGGGACATCCCTAGTCTGCAGACATCTCTGGCTTATTTTCTATATGGCAACCGTGAGGCTCGCATCCCATTGAGCTCTGTAACTTTCTTGGGATTGGTGAAGTCCGGTAGTGGGTTGGGGGTCAGGCGGCTCCACCTGTGTTGTGCAGTGAATTTCCCAGTCAAGCCAGGTGTAGCTTATAAAAATGTTACCCCAACATTTCATATTTCTATATAAAAAAATGGACTTTTTAATTTAATGTCATGAATATTCAATGAATGAATTTGCCATTTTAGGCACTTTTTCAAAAACAAAAAAAAAATGTATCCCTTTAAATTCTATGTCTTCATACTGGTCCATTGCGCTTCCGTTGTGGTGGTAATAATGCAGCTTGCTGCATTTTTGATCAGTTAAAAAAAAATGCACCAAGAACGCATCAATAACACGCTTGTTACGTTTTTTTCATGCGGTTTTTGAGTCACGTGACCTATAAACCACACCATAAGCACAGTAAAATCACATGCGTTTTCACTGCAATATGCCGATAACCCCATTTTCGCCCCATATGTTTCGGCCACTGAACTTTTAGGTGCACCTCTAGTTGTCAGTTTTCTGGCTGTGCTCTCCTCCAATGATCAGGCTTGTGCTGACACGCGCCCCCCCCCCCCCCCCCCCCCCCTCTGCAGAGCCATTAATTGGGAAGTCCTGTGTACTGCGGTTTCTCCTCCCACAGATCTCTGAGCTCCTTAACCTCTGTTCTCAGCTGTATATGTGGTCACCTAATATATAATATATATGTATGTATGTATGTGTGTGTGTGTGTGTGTGTGTGTGTATATATATATAGGGTGGGAGGAATAGGTGTATGTATATATAATCAAAATTATATGTATACACAAATGTTTTTCTATTTTTCTATTTGAAACAATGTTGGTTTTTTACATGGTGAGGATTCTCGTATATTTAAAGTAAAGCAGCAGCTTTGAAGAAGGCTGACAGCATGGATTAGAACGGACAATCCACAGGGAGACTTGCTCCCTTGAACTGCTGAGGTTGGAGAGCATGTGAACAGGTTTTCCACTCTCTGCCTGAAAATGTGAAAAACTTTTTTTCCCCTGTGTAGGTTTTATGCATATTTTGTGAAACCTAAAATTACAAACTGCTGCCCCCTTCCCATTGTTGAACCAATTTAGCCTTTGGGCTCTTTCACACGTCCGTTCCGTTCGTCCGTTTTTTGGACGTCCGTTAACGGACCGCAATGCTTCCCTATGGGCTAGCGTCCGTTAGCGGATGAGCATCCGCTAACGTCCGTTAGCATCCGTCTGCGTTCAGTTCCGTTTTTTAGACGGAAGAAAACCCTATTTTTCTTCCGTCTAAAAAACGGAACGGACGAAAAACGGACGTTAACGGATCATCCGTTCCGCTAACATCCGTTTTTCTATGTAAAAAGCCCCCCCCAAAAAAAAAAAAAACGGATGGAAAAACGGATGGAAAAACGGATGGAAAAACGGATGGAAAAACGGATGGAAAAACGGATGGAAAAACGGATGGAAAAACGGATGGAAAAACGGATGGAAAAACGGATGGAAAAACGGATGGAAAAACGGATGGAAAAACGGATGGAAAAACGGATGCAAAAACGGATGGAAAAACGGATGGAAAAACGGATGGAAAAACTGATGGAAAAACGGATCAACTGATGAAAAAAAAACTGATCTGAAAAACTGAACGGACGTGTGAAAGAGCCCTTTTTGTTTTTGGCTTGATCTAAATCCCTACTAAATACTAGGTGATTCCGCCAGTTCCCTCTTCAAAACAGGACTTCCTTTGGTTACTGATCATGGTAACAACATCAGCAGATCTGGGTTAGCATGGTCAGTTTGCCTCCCTTTCTTCCCATAATGCCTACAGGTCCCCATGCTGATCCACCCAATGCCTGTACTCTGCCTACAGGCTGGTAACCCCTCTGCCCAGCCCTTCAGAACCTGACTGATAGCAGCTCCTGGCATTTGTCTGTAGGAGATTCTGCCCCATCCCCCCATTACTCAGAGCTTACAGAGAATGAGAAGGATATAGCAGTCATGTGACCGCCAAAAACCACTTCAGCTCCAGAAGGTTTTACCCCCTTCCTGACCAGACCATTTTTTGCGATATGGCACTGCGTTACGTTAACGGACAAATGCGTTGTTGTGTAAAGCTGTACCCAAATAAAACTGATGTCCCTACTTTTCCACAAATAAAGCTTTCTTTTGGTGGCATTTGATCACCCCTGCTTTTTATTTTTTTATAATTTTGTGTGTGTGTGTGTGTGTGTGTGTGTGTGTGTGTGTGTGTGTGTGTGTGTGTGTGTATATATATATATATATATATATATATATATATATATATATATATATATATATATATATATATATATATATATATATATATATATATATATATATAATATATACATTTTTTTTTTTTTACCTCTTCACGCCCGGGCTATGACGGCTACAGCACGGACCTGCAGTGCTGGAAGCCAGTCAATAGACGTCCTCCCGTGCTCTAGCGGCCTGCCTGGCTCGCTCTGTGATCAGCGAGTCTGGGACTGACCCCTTACAACGTGATCAGCTGTCAGCCAATGTGATGTAATCCTATTTTTTTTCTCCTCAACGCTGACAGCATGAGGAGAAAAAAAAAAAGCGATTGCCAGCGGAAGACAGAGATACATCAGTCCTGATCAGGGAGAGCTGCCGCCAGCTCATCTGTGCCCACGTGTGCCACCTACCAATACACAACAGTGCCACCTATCGGTGTCACCAATCGGTGCCTTATAAACAATGGTGCCCCCTTATCTGTGCCCACGTGTGCCACCTACCAATACACAACAGTGCCACCAATCGGTGCCTTATAAACAATGCTGCCCATCGGTGCCACACGTGGCTGGCAGACATTGTGTTTGCTGGA
Organism: Rana temporaria; assembly: GCF_905171775.1. NCBI lineage: Eukaryota > Metazoa > Chordata > Amphibia > Anura > Ranidae > Rana > Rana temporaria. Next base: position 131,058,677 of record NC_053498.1, read on the forward strand.
CCCACTGATTTGCTCCCGCTCTGTCCAATCATTGAGGCAGTGAGGATCTGATGGCAGGTACGTGATTTTGTCCTTAAGGCCCCTTTCACACGGGGCGGATCAGTAATGATCCGCCCCGTGTGGATCAACGGGGATCGCTCCGTATATCCCCGCTGAGCCATCAGATGACAGGGCGGTCTCCGCACACTGTGCAGGGACCGCCCTGTCTTTTTTCCGCTCTCCCCTATGGGGGGATCGGATGAACACGGACCGTGTGTCCGTGTTCATCTGATCCGCAGACGGAAGAAAAAATAGGACATTCTTCCGTTGACACCCGCAATCGCATAGGGACCAATGTATGTCCCTTTTTCATCCGCAAACGGATGGATGAAAAAGCGGACATACGGTCCCCACATCTGAAAGGGCCCTAAGGGCCGTAGTATATGTAAGTGGGGCGGTCCTTGAGCAGTTAATATGCATTTTTTTGTAAGTTATTTAATATGGTCTGTTCAAAGAAGCTCTGCTGAATGTGTGAGCATAAATATTCATAGACCTGAAATGTTTACTTATACTTTAAGGCTCGTTTCATGTCCACTATGATCGGCTCAGGACATGCTTGATCATGCAGACAGTCTTCTCAGTTGCAGAAATGCCTCTACATATTTGTCTAAACGGTGGTGTGTCTGTGTGTGTTAGGACTCTGTGATTTGTACTATGTTGGGTGATCTCCCTTCACAATTTACCCAGGTCTGGGGATTTTATTGCTGATTGGTCTGAAAGAATAGTTTTAAGTTTTTGGAAGTGTGTTTATATATATATATATATATATATATATATATATATATATATATATATATATATATATATATATATATATATATATATATATATATATATATATATATATATATATATATATATATATATATATATATTTCTATGAGAGAGAGAGAGATCATATTTTTTTTTAATTTTAAAATAATGAACCTGCTTTGTGCAATACCATTGCATAGAGCAGCCCCAAACCTCCTCTTCTGGGATCCCCCTGCCGGCATTCTTTGCTCCCCCCCTCTTCTGTGTGTGTCCCCATAGCAAGCTTCTTGCTATGGGGCCATACCTTCAGGCCCGCCGCTGGGCTGTGTGTGTGCATAGACATACGCAGTGCTGCTCGATCCTGCTTCCTCCTCCAAAAGATTTAATTGACGGCAGCACGAGCCAGTGACTCCCCGCTGCTGCCTCTGTGTCCTGTGAGGAGAGGAACACAGACCATGGCTGCTGCTGACGGACACAGCACTGGATCAATATAGGTGTACATGGGTTAGTATACTGATGGGTGAGGGTGTTGCAACCATGTTTTTATACTCTAATGCAGGGAATGCATTAAAGAACGCTTCACACGAGATGCATTCCAGTGTGTGTGGGTTTTTTCTTTTTGCAACAAAAATGCATGGTCAGTAGGTTATATGGGTTTCAATGACCTAGTTCACACCAGTGCAATCGAAAAAAATTGCACTGGTGTGAACTAGGCCACTGAAACCCATATAACCTACTGACCATGCATTTTTGTTGCAAAAAAAAAACAGTTGCATTTTTTTTTCTGAACTGGAACGAGGCAAAACGCATAAATGCATTGGAACGCATTACAGCAAAAGATAAAAAAAAAATCATGGGAAACCTTAAAGAAAATACTAAGAGAGGGGAAAAGTGCAGTGGAACGCATTGAAAAAAACTTGTATGCAGAAATGCATCCAGAGAGTTTTTGTGGGGTGAACCGGCTGTAAGGTAAAAATGTTTTTGGTTTAGAATCACTTTAAACCCATGAACAAAAAATGTTTATATATTGCAGCTTTCTAGTGTTCATATGTGGCAGCTGCCTTTTTTTTTTTTTTTTTTTTTTAAATTTCTAAGAAATATTTCACCAAGTACAGAACATATCTCTTTATCTAGCGGCGCCCCCACTGATTACACACTATTGATGTCTCTTTCCTTATCAGTTCTTCAGGCAGCGCATGCGCAGAATGACCTCTGCTGTGCTGATTCTAAACGGCTGAAGGCCAAGGTCAATCCTGCGGATGTACCACCATCGTATGAATGGGGAGGGCGTAATCAGCAGTGGTAGCCAATTGGAGCCACGTACGCTGGACACATGTATTTGTTGGCACAAGCGTTTTACATGCGAACTCTGTAGAAATTCACCCAAAATGTAGAACCTAGCATGCAGATTTTTCTTTCGCATGAGCCCATAGAATACAGTACTGCTGTTTTCAGATGAGCTGCACTTTTAGGTCTGTGTGAATGAGATGAGCCGTGACACAGCGGACCTGTTATTGCAGAGCAAACGGCACTGCCGGCAGCGTCTGAACTGGGATATAATGGTGAAGCTCATAAACTATATGATACAAATGAAGTACTTGTGTCCGTGTGATTCGCTGCCTGAAATCACCGACATCTGGACTTTTATGGCTCCTCATTCATTACACAACTGATACTGGTTCATCAAGGCAAGGCATTACTAGCGGATAAAGACGTGGATAGATTTATAAACCTTTATTTAAAATGAGGGTATCGGTGATTAATTGGGGTCTTAAGGAAAATTTAAAAATAAAAGTCAGAAAAGGAAAAGTCTGATTCCAACCAATCGGCAGTGCTATAAATGACGGTTGGAGTCTGGTTGCTGTGGACAACAGATGTCTTGAAATGGAACTTTATTCAGAAAATGAAGTCCTGCAATTTCACTTTAGACTTTAGACTGGCCCCTATTGCAGATATATATATATCTCTGTAAAACAATAAAAATTAAGGTCTAGACTGTTTACAATCCAGTAATACACTGCTTCACCCTGCTCTGCACATGCTCAGTTGCTCTCCATTTTTAGGCACTGCTAAGTTTGTAGAGGTCGATCTGCTGACGGCCTTAAAGCGGAGCTCCGCCCAAAAGGAGAAGCTCCACCCAAAAGGAGAAGCTCCACTTGTAGCGCCAGCAGCTGAGAGCCGATTCAAGAATTGGCTCAGGTGAGGACACAGCTGGATGCCTAGACATGTAAGTGCCCCAACGGCAAGTCAGCAGCTACAGTCTTTGTAGCTGCTGACTTTTTTTTTTTTTCGAGAGGGGAGCGCAAAACTCCTCTTTAACCGTTTATTGACTGCTCGCCGTAGATTTACAGCGCTGGTTACCTGGTACACGATCTGACACTTCTGGGGCACACGCCGTCAGCAACCCACTCCCGCTGTGATTGGACACAGAGGGAGAGATTCGGCAGACACATCCGCCAATTAAGGAGAAAGGCAGATCGCAGTTCTGTGAAGGGGAATGTACTGACCCTGTGTTCTTGCTAAGTATTCCCCCAGTCAAAGCACATCCCCCTACAGTTAGAAATCACACCCAGGGAACACATGTATCCATTTGATCGCCCTGCTGTTAACCCCTTTCTTGCCAGTAGTACAGTGATGGTGCATATTTTTTTTAGCACTAGTCACCGTATTTCGTGTCCAATTTTGTCCGCCGTAATATCGCAAGTCCCACTATAAGTCCGCTGATCGCCGACGTTACTAGTAAAAAATGAATAAAAAAATATACCAGTTTGTAACTTTTGCGCAAACCAAATGACTAAATTACCAAAAACATGTAGCAGAATACAAATTGGCCTAAATTGATGAAGAAATGTTTTATTTTATTATTGGATTTGTGTTTTTTTTTTTTTGGGTACCGCGTCGCACAGCCGTGCAATTGTCAGTTAAATTGGCACGGTGCCATATCGTAAAAAATGACCTGGTCATGAAGGGGGGTTTAAACCTTCCAGAGCTGAAGAGGTTAAAGCAGACTTGAACCCTCCTATTCTTTACAGCCAAGGAAACTGCTTCTGTTCTGCATCTGCCATAGTGCTGCACATGTGATCAGTCATGACACCAACTATTTTGATGGTTTGACAGTTAAATGTGACCGTTTCATTCCTGGAATGCCAGAATTGCTAACTTTTTTTTTTTTTTTTTTATTAAAAAATTAAATAAAACATTTTCTTTAGCAAGTTGTTATGGGTAAAGTTCTGCTTTTAAGGAACTTTTTATAAAAAAGGCATCAGGAAACCTGCCGAGTCCTGTGCTTTGAGGAAAATGTGTCATTTTGTTAATTGGTTTCCTGATAGAGTAGTCAAGTCTCCCTTCATACCTGTGTGTTTTTTTTTTTTTAGTTTTGTTTTTTTTTGTAAAGTTTTGCTTCCTGCATCTGTCACACACTTTCTTCAAAATGTATGGTATACGACGGTGATATGCAATTAGCGGACCCTCCAGCTGTTGCAGAACTACAAATCCCATGAGGCATAGAAAGGCTCTGACAGCCACGAGCATGATACCCAGAGGCAGAGGCAGGATGGGATTTGTAGTTTTGCAACATCTGGAGGTCGGCTAATTGCATATCCCTGGTATACGAGTTCAATGGTAGCAAGCCTAAAACGCATGTAAAACTCGCCTAAGAGCAACGCACAGACGTCAGCCGCAGCTAAAGAGTGCATTTATGTATTGCACAAATGTCAAATCGCATGCCAAGTTGCAAAGGTCTAAACAAAGGCTGTGTGTGCGTGAGAGAGAGAGATTTGTAAAGCGCAACACATGCAAACTGAATCGCCTCTGGGCGCTGTATCCATTTCATGGGTAAGGAACCCCTTGACCTCAGAAGAGATGGGTTTTAATCTTTCTCCTGAAGGCCAAGTGGTCCGACTCCGGTTGGATGGTTGGATGGTAGTGCATTCCACAGGCGAGGTCCCTGGTGTGTGTGTGTGTGTGTGTGTGTGTGTGTGTGTGTGTGTGTGTGTGTGTGTTAAAATGACATGTCATACTCGCCCGCTCTGTGTAATGGTTTTGCACAGAGCAGCCCTGATCCTCCTGTGCTCGGGGGGGTCCCCCACTGGTGCTCCCGACAAACCCCCCCCCCACAGCTGAGTGCCCCCATAGCAACCCCACTTGTTCATAAGACACATGGAGCTCTTGTCTAACTGGCTGTAATTGACAGCAGCAGGCGCCAATGGCTCCCACTGCCTTGTCTTGGCCAATGAGGAGGGAGAGAGTCGAAAGAGCCTTGTCCCTTTTGCACATTGCTGCATCAAGGTCAGGCCTCGGGTATGTTTGTAAGAGGGGGGAGGGGCTAAGGGGGTAAACTGCACACTAAAGGTAAAAATAAACCTTCTGCCTTTAAAATCAGTATTGCAGCAGCCATCCACACATGCGACAGACTCATTAAAGGTGATTTATTGTTTTATAGCAAACATCCATAATCCATGAAAATTCATGGCGCGCTCTGCATCACGGCACACTCAGTGTTGGTGGTATTCAGAGAGTACTGCGCGTTGTGCCAATTGTAATCAGCTTAGGCCGATGTGGCAGTATCTACTAAACGGCGCAAGCTCAAGCTGTTTCTAAGGCACCTTCAGGTAAGACTTTCTATAGTGTTACTTGTAAGGTAAAGTCAGATTTTGTTACTTCACTACCACATTGTTTGTAGCGTTAGTGTTTAGAAATCATGTTTCTGCATTTCATTCATAGTTCTGAATGTACATGGGGGCAGCCATATTGGTCCATTACATACTTTGCACTATATAGTGGTTGTGCTATCCTGCTCCTTCTCGCAATGCAAGTCTGTTAGTTGAAAAACCATGCACACCATGTGTGGCTGATGTCTTATCTCAGCAGCTGTTAAGCCAGGAGTTTAAAGTGGTTGTAAAGCCTAAGGCCTCATTCACACAATGGGCCCGCAAAGATCAGCTTGTCCGTCCGCCCGTCTTTTTTTTTTTCAGGCGGATCTGAGCGGGCCACCCATGGACTTGTATGGAGAAATGGATGTCAGCAGAGATGTGTCCACTGACACCCGCATGCCATTTTATCCCACAAGATCCGCCATCCATCCAGCGGATAAAAACTGACATGCTGTCCGTTCCCCCCCCCCCCCCCCCCCCATCTGTTCTTCCCAGAGAACATTGGGGCTCTGACAGGGCTGACTCTCCACAGTGAGCAGAGACAGACCTGTCGCCCGGTTACTCAGCGGGTATCAACGGACAGATCCCCCGCTGAGCATATCCACCCCGTTTGAAGGGGTCCTTAAAGCGTAGTTCCTCCGTGTGTGTGTGTGTGTGTGGCTGCTGACTTTTAAAAAAAAGGACACTTGCCTGTCCAGGGTGCCCGCGATGTCGGCACTCAAAGCCGAGCCATCGCTTGGGTGCTGTCCCCACCATCTTTGGGAAGTGAAACGTTATGGCTTCACTTCCCGAATCCCTTATCGAAGATGGTTGTGGTGGGGATGAAGGAAGTGGCTCCTGGTGTCTCCCAGAAGACAACTGGGGGGGACGAAGGAAGTGGCGTAGATACCCGCGGGTGGCTTGGGTATCTATGCCCAGTAGTGGGAGCAAAATACCTGTATCTGCTCCCCCCCCCCCCCCACCTGAAAGGTGCCAAATGTGACACCGGAGTGGAAGTTCCATTTTTGGGTGGACTCTTTTTTTCATTTTTTTCACCTTATAGCACTCTATGCCCTTTTTCTTACCCAAGTCAGATCCGATCCAGCGATGTGTGCAGCTGCTCCAGACGCTGTCTCTCTCCTCATTGAACAAATTGCTCCCGCTGCTGTCAATCAAAATCTGACATCAGAGCGAAGGGGCGCGGGGCTAAGTCCTGCTGTCTGTGTCAATGGACGCAGCAGCAGAACTCTGGATGAGCATGCACGGGTGCCCCATGGAAAGCCGCTTTTCATGGGGCACTCAAAGAGGAGGAGGAGGAGCCTGGGAGCGCCAGTGGGGCAGCCCAGAAGAGGAGGATCGGAGCTGCTCTGTGCAAAACCACAACACAGAGCAGCTAAGTATAGGCATGTTTTAAAAATATATATATAATAAATATAAATATTATATATTTACTAATCACTTTACGTGAGAATGAATCAAATACAAAGCCCCCTCTAGTGGTTATGCTGCAAATGACAAAATCATATCAATGGCTCTTTTTGCGTGGAACGCATAAAGCATAAACAAGACGCAGCGGGAAGTTTTACCAGCATTGGTGGTGTAGAATCCAGCAGATTACAATCAGGATATGATGGACTGTGCAGGAAGTCGCCAGGAACGCTGACTATCTGGATAATGCTTTAGAGATTGCAGAAATTCTTTGCAAAGATTTGCATACCGTGGATGTGTTCCAGATACAGACGCTGCACTTTGTTAATGTACAGAAAAATGCTTGTCCGTATTCTAGATGGTTTCATATTCTCATCGGAGTCCAAGGCTTTGCTATCTGAAGGAATGCAGGCTTTTCTGGCTGTCAGCCCTTTTCTTTTTAAAATAGTTTTGATTTACAGATACAGCTAATGGAGCAAATATCCCGCAGTGCTAGAGAAATGCGTGAAGCCTAATTGAACTCCCTGAAATGGATATGCAATCAGATGGATGTTGTACTTACAACCTTTTTTTACCTCCAGTTCCTTGTTGAAGCAATCACACAGAGTGTCTCATGTGCATGTGCCAATTGTCACTAGCGTTGGAGCCAGAGTACTTCGTAATCGGCCCCCCTCTCTTTCTCTGCAGTACTAATCTGTACAAGGAGGACTGGTGAGAGGTGCGGCTGTTACTCCGTTCTGCCAAGCGGGGCACTGCAGTGGGAGGAGGGCAGTAGGCAAAACTGATAGAGATCTATTTTTAACCACTTAAGCCCCGGACCAAAATGCAGGTTATGGGACAGGCCCCTTTTTGCGATTCGGCACCTGCGTCGCTTTAACCTTACAATTGCGCGGTCGTGCGACGTGGCTCCCAAACAAAATTGGCGTCCTTTTTTTCCCCCCACAAATAGAGCTTTCTTTTGGTGGTATTTTATCACCTCTGCGGTTTTTATTTTTTGCGCTAAAACAAAAATAGAGCGCAATTTAAAAACAAAAATGCAATATTTTTACTTTTTGCTATAATAAATATCCCCCCCAAAAAAAATATATATATATATATGTGTATGTATGTATGTATGTTTTTTTCCTCAGTTTAGGCTGATACGTTATTCTTCTACATATTTTTGGTAAAAAAAATTGCAATAAGCGTTTATCGGTTGGTTTGCGCAAAATTTATAGCGTTTACAAAATAGGGGATAGTTTTATTGCATTTGTATTTAATTTTTTTTTTTCGTGACTGCGACATTATGGCGGACAATTTTGACACATTTTTGGGACCATTGTCATTTCACAGCAAAAAATGCATTTAAAATGCATTGTTGTTTATTGTGGAAATGACAGTGCAGTTTGGGAGTTAACCACAGGGGGCGCTGAAGGAGTTATGTTTCACCTAGTGTGTGTTTACAACTGTAGGGGGGTGTGGCTGTAGGAGTGATTGTCATCGATTGTGTCTCCCTATAAAGGGGATGACACGATCGATGCAGCCGCCACAGTGAAGAACGGGGAAGCCGTGTTTACACCCGCGGCTCTCCCCGTTTTTCAGCTCCGGGGACCGATCGCAGAGACCCCATCGGCGATCGGGTCCCGGAGCTTCGATCTGGGCGTGCGCCCGCGACCCACGGCTGGGTAGATGTACAGGACGTACCTGTACGTACATCTGCCCAACCGGTGCCATTCTGCTGACGTATATATGCAGGAGGCGGGTCGTTGAGTGGTTAAAGCTGAACTCTAAGCAAACCGCTTAAAGGATAACGAAACCTTAATTTTTGTTTTTAAAAACAACATGTTATACTTGCTTGGTTTTGCACAGAGTGGCCCTGATCCCTCCTCTTCTGGGGTCCTCAGTGGCACTCCTGGCTCCTCCTCTTCTCAAGTACCCTGTTGGAGAAGTGCGCTCACGTGTCCTGCTGCGTCTATTGACACAGGACAGCAGGACTCGGCCCCGCCAATGGCTGAGCTTGCTATCAATCTATACAATCGGGACTGGAGCGGGTTTGCTCGTCCCGGCTCAGGTAAGTAAAGGGGGGGGGGCAACTGGGGGCTGCAGTGCCATGACATGAGGTTTTTCACCTCGATGCTTAAATGCATTAGACCCTTTTCACATGGTCGGACCGTTCACTTTCAGCCAATGACTGCGCTAAGCAGAGTGTTCTGGCGGAACACTCTGCTTGGCGCAGTCATTGGCTGAAAGTGCTGATCGGGAGTCGGTTGGCTGCTGGTTCTCTGGCGTTGCACATCTGACAGACCAACATACACACACGGGCAGATGTTGCACAATATTTTTTGTACCAACATTCTGTCCCGTGTGTACGGCGCTATAGGCTCTTATGGAGCTTTGGTCAAAAAAATAAATAATAAAAAAAAAACGTGTTCAGGACAGGAAAAAAAAAAATGTTGTCCGCTGTGGTGAGGAACCGTTGCATAGTTAATCAGGCTGAAAAAAGACACAAGTCCATCCAGTTCAACCATAAAAAATTAAATAATAATATCCTACAATCCCATATACCAACTCCACACCCACAGTGATCCAGAGGAAGGCAAAAAAAAAAAAAAAACAGCAAAGTATGATCCAATTTGCTACAGCAGGAGAAAAATTCCTTCCTGATCCCCCGAGAGGCAATGGGATATTCCCCGGATCACTTTACCTATAAATGTTAGTACCCAGTTATAGTATGTACTTTTAGGAAAGAATCCAGGCCTTTCATGGGCTTTGCGGTTTGCCGCGGCCACAGTACTTTCACGGCCCAAGTGTACATAAGCCTAAAACTCCCTTTCACAACTGCACCTGTGTATGCGTCTGCATTTGCACCAACCCACCACCAGTCCTTTGCAAAGCCTGTGCAAACTTCTCCCAACCCCCCCCCGTCGCCATGCCCCCCACTCTTGCACCATTCCCATTTGTCACCCCACCCCTGCTGTTACCCACAGCTTCAGGAAGCGCTCGCCCTTGAGAACCAATGCCCTAACCTCCATGCCTACAAACCCCCACCACCCTTTCCTTTATGCCTGTACCATCCCACCTTGCCCCTTCTGAAATGGCACACTTTTTGCTTGTAGAAATAAAGATCCTGGAGTTGTGTCAATTTGCTAAATGTCAAACGCTAACTTGTAGCTCGTGTCATAGATTCTAAGACCCCTTTCACACTGAGGAGTTTTTCAGGCGTTACAGCGCTAAAAATAGCGCTGCTATACGCCTGAAAAACTCCTGACCAGCAACCTCAATGTGAAAGCCCGAGGGCTTTCACACTGAGGCGATGCGCTGGCAGAGAGAGAAACAAATCTCTGTCAGCAGCATCTTTGGAGCGGTGTGTATACCGCTCCTTCACCGCTCCTTCACATTAAAAACAATGGGAAACCGCAGGCAATACCGCCCGCTATGTGCCTCTGCAGAGGCGCATTGCGGGCGGTATTATCCCTTTATTCGGCCGCTAGCGGGGGTTTTTTTACCAACCCACTAGCGCCCAATCCGGTATAGCGCCGCTATTTTTAGCAGCGCTATACCGCCACGCCCGCGGCTCCTGCCCCAGTGTGAAAGGGGCCTAACAGTAAAGCGGTGAGAATCTGGTCATTTCGAATTTCCTGGACCACAGCCATTGAAATGATGTGGCCGGGCAAAGACACAGCGTGGCTCCCACTGACTCCCAATCATCGTAATGCTAGCTGAGCTCGGCTAACAAATTAATATGGCTGTCTGGTCTAGGAAATCAGCTAATTGGCAGATTAGCCGACCTCCCAGCTTCAGGAACCAAGACGACATTATCGGAATAAATAAAATGTATTTAGAGGCTTAACTGCTATTAGAGGCTATGGATTCCGTATTGTAAATCTTGGAATTTTTGTTTTGTCCATCCCGCCTCTCCCAGCAGTAATGCCCCTAGAAAAGGGAAAACAAAGCGCCCTGCCCCACTCTTGCGCCATTCCCATTTGTCACCCCACCCCTGCTGTTACCCCACAGCTTCAGGAAGTGCTCGCCCTTGAGAACCAATGCCCTAACCACCATGCCTACAAACCCCCACCACCCTTCCCTTTATGCCCGTACCATCCCAACCTTGCCCCTTCTGAAATGGGCACACTTTTTGCTTGTAGAAATAAAGATCCTGGAGTTGTGTCAATTTGCTAAATGTCAAACGCTAACTTGTAGCTCGTGTCATAGATTCTAAGACCCCTTTCACACTGAGGAGTTTTTCAGGCGGTACAGCACTGCTATACCACCTGAAAAACTCCTGCCCAGCAACCTCAATGTGAAAGCCTGAGGGCTTTTACACTGAGGCGATGCGCTGGCAGGAGAGAAAAAAAATCTCCTGTCAGCAGCATCTTTGGTGCTGTATGTATACCGCTCCTCCTCACCGCTCCTTCCCATTTAAAACAATGGGAAACTGCGGCATTACCGCCCGCTTTGTGCCTCTGCAGAGGCGCATTGCGGGCAGTATTAACCCTTTATCGGCCGCCTGCGGGGGTTAATACCACACCGCTAGCAGCCGAATCCCGCGGCCAATTTGACGGTATAGCGCTGCTATTTTAGCGGCGCTATACCGCCACCGCGGCTCCTGCCCCAGTGTGAAAGGGGCCTAACAGTAAAGCGGTGAGAATCTGGTCATTTCGAATTTCCTGGACCACAGCCATTGAAATGATGTGGCCGGGCAAAGACACAGCGTGGCTCCCACTGACTCCCAATCATCGTAATGCTAGCTGAGCTCGGCTAACAAATTTAATATGGCTGTCTGGTCTAGGAAATCAGCTAATTGGCAGATTAGCCGACCTCGCAGCTTCAGGAACCAAGACGACATTATCGGAATAAATAAAATGTATTTAGAGGCCTTAAAGGGGAGTTCCACCCACAATTTCACTTTTTAAATATAAATACCCCTGTAATACACAAGCTTAATGTAGTCTAGTAAAGTTAGTCTGTAAACTAAGATCTGTTTTGTTAGGTTGTTACAGCATTTAGATAGTTTATAATCTAGAAATAGACCGTGGCCATCTTAAGTGTGGGCATCATGAAGCCAGACTATATGACTTCCTGGATTTCAGCTTTGCATATCTCGCACATGCTCAGTGCACAAGCAATGTATAGGTTTTCAAGTCAGGTTTGCAAGGACTACTGGGAAACATGATGCCTATCCCAGAACCCCTTGCAAATAGCTAGGCTAATAAGGAGGAGGAAGTAATGAAGGACTACAAAATAAAGGTATTTACAAGCAACAAATTAAATAAAAAATTGTCCATTCTGAACACTATGAGATAGAGCATGCAGCACAGACAAACATAAAAAAATGGGTGGAACTCCATTTTAACTGCTATTAGAGGCTATGGATTCCGTATTGTAAATCTTGGATTTTTTTTTTGTCCATCCCGCCTCTCCCAGCAGTAATTCCCCTAGAAAAGAGAAAACAAAGCGCGGTGAGTGACAGCAAGGCATCGCGAAGAAGAGCACCTGTCTGAAAGGACTTTGGGAAATGCTTCTTTTAATAACCGTAGACTCGCAACAGCTGTGTCTCAGCCATTGCATTTTTATAGTGGGAACTTTGGCCTTCTCCATCCCTTGAAAATCTCTGCGTTTTTATAGACGCGGCCTTTAAAGAGAGCAGCTGATGGCAATTTAAATTCGTCCTTGTGAAGTCATGCGTAGAGAAGCCTGGCGGATGCGGGTTCCAATGATGCGTGAACCGGAATGGGGGGGTGTGACCTTTGACCTTCAGATCTCGTCTGCAACTGACAAAGATGCCAAATGTGCTTCGTAGCTCTCCGGTTTCTAATTGTTGTCCTCCTACGTAGCGGTTATAAATCTCGGTATAGTTAGACACTGGCACCAAGCTGGCAGATGAATGTCGTTTTCACTTGCGCGTGCCTTGGCACCATATGGCAGGCCAAAGCGAGAGCTTCATTCTTTTGTATTGCCAGAATATTATGGCAAATTTAAGGTGACATGCAGAGGAATTTAACCACTTAGGACCGGACCAATATGCTGCCTAAAGACCCAAGGTGTTTTTACAGTTCGGGACTGCGTCTGTTTTAACAAACAATTGCGCGGTCTTGCGACTTGGCTCCCAAACAAAATTGGCGTCCTTTTTTCCCCACAAATAGAGCTTTCTTTTGGTGGTATTTGATCACCTCTGCGGTTTTTAATTTTTGCGCTTTAAACAAAAATAGAGCGAAATTTTTGAAAAAAATGCAATATTTTTTACTTTTTGCTATAGTAAATATCCCCCAAAAACATATATACAATACAATTTTCCCCTCAGTTTAGGCCGATACGTATTCTTCCTATTTTTGGTAAAAAAATCGCAATAATCGTTTTATCGGTTAGTTTGCGCAAAATTTTATAGCGTTTACAAAATAGGGGATAGTTTTATTGCATTTATTTTTTTTTTATTATTTTTTACTACTAATGGCGGCGATCAGCCGATTTTTTTCGTGACTTGCGACATTATGGCGGACACTTCGGACAATTTTGACACATTTTTGGGACCATTGTCATTTTCACAGCAAAAAATGCATTTAAATTGCATTGTTTATTGTGAAAATGACAGTTGCAGTTTGGGAGTTAAACACAGGGGGCGCTGTAACATTTAGGGTTGACCTAGTGTGTGTTTACAACTGTAGGGGGGGTGTGGCTGTAGGACTGACGTCATTGATCGAGTCTCCCTAATAAAAGGGATCACTCGATCGATGCGCCGCCACAGTGAAGCACGGGAAAGCCGTGTTTACACACGGCTCTCCCCGTTCTTCAGCTCCGGGGAGCGATCGCGATGGAGCGGCTAGAAACGAATAGCCGTGCCATCGTCCCGGATCGCTCCCCGCGGGAACCCGACCGCCGCATGTCGCGGGAGGGTCCCGATCGGACCCGCGGAAAGGCAGGGACGTACAGGTACGCCAATGTGCCTGTATGTGCCATTCTGCCGACGTATATCTACATACGGCAGTCGAGATACTCCGGCCAAACCGCTAAATGCAAAGTTCAGACACGTAGGATGAGGTCACTTCAAAGGGACTTATAGCCTTTTCAGAATTTTGTTAAGGTGTGCATGTGTCATGATCGGATAACTTCAAGTAATCTTATCAAAGTGCGATAAGTGTTTTCACAACCTTATTCCTAGGAATAGCTTTTAATTATAAAGTATGTTCATGGGAACAGACCTATCTGCTCATTGCATAAGCAGATTGCACTTCCTGTTTACCTTGTTATCTCACTAATAAGGTTTCGTTGATTCAGAACAGTAGGCGTTGCGCAGTCTCCAATGATATTCTACATCTACTGCAGCTGCTTCTGTCAAGCTAAAGTGCGTTTCCACTTTTACAACAAAATTCTTTCAAAGCGGTAGTAAACTCTCTGTAAGGGCCGGTTCACACCTCATGCAGTCCAGTGACTCCTTTTTTCTTTTTCTTTTTCTTTTTTATTTCTGCATCAAAAACTCATGGATAGTAGGTTATATGTATTTCAATGGCATAGTTCACACTGGTGCAGTCAGTTCCAGAAAAAAAAACATGCAGTAGAACACACACGTCTTTATTTAAATGGGTTATATAGTAAATGTTTTTTCACCTACATGCATCCTATGCATGAAGGTGAAAAAACATCCGACGGTACCGGCCCCCCCCTCCCGAACCCCCGTTTTACTTACCTGACCCCTAGAAAGTCCCGCGCGTGTCCATTGTGATCGTCTTCGGTTCCCAGCCTGGCGATTTGATTGGCTCGGTTGGACAGATTGATAGCAGCGCAGCCATTGGCTGGCGCTGCTGTCAATCACAGCTGATGACGCGGCGCGCCGGGGCCGAGTGATACATATGGCCGCTGTATCACGGGAGCGCGCTCGCAAAAGCTTTCCACCATGCAAGCTCGCATGAAGGTAGAAAGCTTTTGCGAGGAGGAGCCGAGACAGCCGCCGAGGGACCCCAGAAGACAGGTTTAGGGGACACTCTGTGCAAAACGAGCTGCACAGTGGAGGTAAGTATAACATGAGATATAGAGATAGAGATATATCTATATATCTCTATCTCTATCTCTATCTGAGGAAAATCCTAGTAATATAAATATACCCATCTTTTATATAAGGGTGTAGGTAAGGGTTAATTTAACTGTCATATATTTTTATTTGGCATATAAGTAATATGTGTACCAGGTATTATTGAAATATCTCCAGGCGTACAGAAGTTATGTGGGAACATACATTTCCCATTGATTTGCATGGGACTTTAAACAGAAACCCTGACCCTCACAAATGGGGGTAGTTAAGGGATAAATTAACTATCCTATAGTTTAAGTGGACATATATGTAACATGTGACCAAGTGTTATGGAAATATCTACAGCCGTTTGGAAGTTATGAAGTAACCTGTATTTCCCATAGAGTTGAATGGGACTTTAAAGGAAAACCCCGACCATGGCAAATGGGGGTGGGTAAGGGTTAAACCACCTATCCTATGTTTGTTGCTGACATATAAGTAACATGTGTGCCAAGTTTCATGTTAATATCTTTAGCCGTTTGGACGTGATGCTGGAACATACATACATACATACATACATACATACATACATACATACACATACACACATACACATACACACATACACATACACACATACACATACACACATACACACACACACACACACACACACATACACATACACACATACACACACACACACATACACACATACACATACACACATACACATACACACATACACACACACACACACACACACACACATACACATACACATACACATACACATACATACATACACATACACACATACACATACATACACACATACACACACACACATACACATACACACATACACATACACACATACACACATACACACATACACACATACACACATACACACACACACATACACACATACACATACACACACACACATACACATACACACATACACATACACACATACATACACATACACACATACATACACATACACACATACACATACACACATACACATACACATACACACATACACATACACACATACACATACACACATACATACACATACACATACACATACACATACACATACACACACACACATACACACACGTTGAGTTTTATATATATATAGATTATTTTTATTTTTTTTAAGTTTACCTTAGTGACCCTTTTTAATGCATCCTATGCATTAGGGTGAAAAAACATCCAGCAGCGCCGGCTTGTGTGGATGGGGAAATCCTTCTTTCTTCTCTTTTCCATTAGAAAAAAAAAAAAAAAGTTCTCTTTTTAAACGCCCTAAACAGACTCCATGGGCAAGGCAGTAACCTAGACAAGGGAGGTGCATCCCAGAAATGGGTCCATTATTTTATAAATCTTTTCGGCAGGTGAACCCATTCCAGCTAAAGCTAAGAAGATGTTTGTTGCCGTTTTTGGCACAAGTTTACTTTTTATCTGGCAGAATTGCTCCATACTGTGACTCAGCAGCAGCCTGCGAGCGCGCCAAGTTTTTATCGCCAGCGAGGATGGTAATTAACACCTTTTTTTTTTTTTTTTTTTTTTTTTTTTTTTGCTGCGCCATGGAGCGTGTAGGAGGGATGCTAAGGCGCTGGAGGGGTTAAACGATTGTTTTTGTTTTGTTTTTTTTTCCAAGGTAGCTCCACACAAGTCAGTTTTATGATGCAGTACTTTAGCCTCCCTTGCATCTCGTCACTGGAATATAAATGTAAATCTGGCAGTTTTCTCCTGTCCTATTCATCAGATCAAGCCTTGTAATATCTGATCACAAACTGTGCCAAGTGGCATGGTACATACTATTTTTTAATTTTTTCTATAGCCCAGTAGTAAAACCACGAGAGGCGGTTCAGGTGTGCACATAGTGGATGACTTTTTAAATAAAAAGAAAAAAAAATGTAAGGCAACATGACAAGAGAGGTGGTAGGTACTATGTATATCCTACTGCCCTCCGATGTCTAGACCCGTGTTTCTCAACCTTTTTTTCATTTAGGGAGCCCCCTTTTAAAATGTATGGACAATCTCAAGGTACCCTTCAAAATTTATGGACATTTTCGACTTGATGCACCTCTTTCTAAAATGTAAAAAAAAAGATTCTAAAAATTTCATATAATCAGCAATATCCACACGTAGGACACCCATCGTTGGAGGTGTTTTATTCTATCACAACAGATACACTTTTGAGGCAGGTGTACTTACTTTGTTTGCCATTGTAAGCCTTGAACAAGTTGTATGCAATTTTTTTTATGTTGTGACTCCAAGCATCAGAGGACACATTTTTGAGACCCCAGCCAGAGTCAATAGAATGACAGCTTTTTTTTTTAAAACACGTTGTTTTGAGTAAATAGAGAACCAGTGACCTTGCCTAGTCAGGTACTCCTGACCCAATGATAACTCGCCTTGCTTCTGTGTTTCGGGAGCATGTGATCTCCTCCCCCATGTGGCTGTGATCTCTCCCCCATGTGGCTGTGATCTCCTCCTCCCCCTGTGGCTGTGATCTCCTCCCCCCCCCATGTGGCTGTGATCTCCTCCCCCCCCCATGGTGGCTGTGATCTCCTCCCCCCCATATGTGGCTGTGCTCTCCCCCCCCCCCATGTAGCTGTGGTCTCCTCCTCCCCCCATGTGGCTGTGGTCTCCTCCTCCCCCCCATGTGCTGTGGTCTCCTCCTCCCCCCCATGTGGCTGTGGTCTCCTCCTCCCCCCCATGTGGCTGTGGTCTCCTCCTCCCCCCCATGTGGCTGTGGTCTCCTCCTCCCCCCCCCCCCATGTGGCTGTGGTCTCCTCCTCCCCCCCCCCCATGTGGCTGTGGTCTCCTCCTCCCCCCCCCCATGTGGCTGTGGTCTCCTCCCCCCCCCCCCCATGTGGCTGTGGTCTCCTCCTCCCCCCCCCCCATGTGGCTGTGGTCTCCTCCCCCCCCCCCCCCATGTGGCTGTGGTCTCCCCCCCCCCCCCCCCCCATGTGGCTGTGGTCTCCTCCTCCCCCCCCTGTCTGTGGTCCCTCCCCCCCCCCCATGTGGCTGTGGTCTCCTCCCCCCCCCCCATGTGGCTGTGGTCTCCTCCCCCCCCCCCCATGTGGCTGTGGTCTCCTCCCCCCCCCCCCCATGTGGCTGTGGTCTCCTCCTCCCCCCCCCCCCCCCCCGTGGCTGTGGTCTCCTCCTCCCCCCCCCCATGTGGCTGTGGTCTCCCCCCCCCCATGTGGCTGTGGTCTCCTCCCCCCCCCCCCCATGTGGCTGTGGTCTCCTCCCCCCCCCCATGTGGCTGTGGTCTCCTCCCCCCCCCCCCACGTGGCTGTGGTCTCCTCCCCCCCCCCCCACGTGGCTGTGGTCTCCTCCCCCCCCCCCACGTGGCTGTGGTCTCCTCCTCCCCCCCCACACGTGGCTGTGGTCTCCTCCTCCCCCCCACGTGGCTGTGGTCTCCTCCTCCCCCCCACGTGGCTGTGGTCTCTCCTCCCCCCCACGTGGCTGTGGTCTCCTCCTCCCCCCCACGTGGCTGTGGTCTCCTCCTCCCCCCCCCACGTGGCTGTGGTCTCCTCCTCCCCCCCCACGTGGCTGTGGTCTCCTCCTCCCCCCCACGTGGCTGTGGTCTCCTCCTCCCCCCCACGTGGCTGTGGTCTCCTCCTCCCCCCCCCACGTGGCTGTGGTCTCCTCCCCTCCTCCTCCTCCCCCCACCACGCGGCTGTGGTCTCCTCCTCCTCCTCCTCCCCCCACCACGCGGCTGTGGTCTCCTCCTCCTCCCCTCCCACCACGCGGCTGTGGTCTCCTCAGTGTTGCTAAACCCACAACAATAAAATCAGTCTGTATATGCAGTAAAGTATGCTTGTTATACTTGCCGTGGAACCTTAGGGGTTAATCCTCTGCCTTGTGTAAAAAGGCGGTTTGATCCTGTCTTCTCTGATCCTTCAAAAGTCCCCAATCCATCTCCTGATAGAACAGAGCTTTGGAGTTGCTCTGCACATGCTCAGTTTGGTGTTTTGCTAGAGTTATTTTTTTTTCCTTGAGAGAGTGCATGTGATCAGAACAGAGCCATTTTAGCACTGTCCAGACAGAGAGGGTCCGGGCATCATGCAGGCTCATAGGAGAATGAAAACTCCTTGTAAAAGCTTTAACCAGACACTGATAGAAGTCACAAGACTGCTATATACTGCTGATGAGAAAAGGTATTTAGTAGTTTATATTTACTAAAATTATTGCATGTCCAACATGAACATCTGTGTACTGTGGGAGACCAGATATAGTGAATGCACATTCCTGGGTTTAGTAACTCTTTAAAGCGGTTGTAAACTGCTGAAGAATGGGGGGGGGGGGGAACCTGTAAGGCAATGGCATAATGTGTTGGTATGTACCAAATACTATAATGCCTTAGACTGAAGCCCTTCCAGTGGCGCCCACTCTCCCACTCACATCTTCCCCCGGTATTTCTTCTGGGTTTGCAGGCTCCAGTGCTGTGAGTGGGCGGAGCCACAATGAAATCGCCGTTTCTGGCTCTAAAGGTCCGGCACTGTAAGCTGGACCTTCAGAGCGCATGCACCAATGATATCAGCTGCATGTACTATTGGGAAGCCTTATTATATGTTTACCTGTAGGTACAGGTGGTGGTACAGAGTTTACAACCACTTGAAGTAGCAAATTGCTAGGTCAGGTCGCTGTCCCATGGTGAAGAGGGTGACGTACCTGTTCCTCGCATTCAATACCAGAAGATGCCAGGAATTTTGGTGCAGGCTGCAAATGAAGTAGAGGAGCACCAACCAGGTATGTACCCGTCTGGGCATCTGTGTAAATTGGCATCACCCTGTATTGGGGGTGTCTACCTTGTACAGGCCATAAAATCAAAATTGTGTGTGTGTGTGTGTGTGTGTGTGTGTGTATATATGTGTAATATATATATATATATATATATATATATATAATATATATATATAAATATATATCTATATCTATCTCCGCCTCCGCGCCCCGGCGTATAACGCACACCCCAAGCTCAGCAAGGGGAAAAAATAAAACTTACATTTTGCCCTGCGTCCATCGGCGGCCTTGTGCGGGGTCCTCTGCGGCCTCCATCCAGGTGTCCGTCTCATCCAGCGTGTCCGTCTGCGGCCTCCATCCAGGTGAGCGTCTTCGTTTTTCGATTTTTGGCGCGAGCCGGATTTCCTGTGTGTTCGGCTCCTCTCGCGTTGCTCCGGGCGGAGCCGAGCGCGGCCGAGCCTAGCCGAGTGCGCAGTACGCTCGGCTAATGTCGGAGACGGCGGGTATCGGCGTATATCGCGCACACCACAATTTTCCCCCGATTTTAAGGGGGAAAAAAATGCGAGGTATACGCCGATAAATAAGAATATATATATAATCTCTCTATATAGATATTATATATATTCTCTCTCCTTTATCCTGGAGGTGTTTCGCATCGCTAAGGCTGCATTCACATCTAGGCAGACAAAATCGCAGCGACAAATAGCGGCGTTTTGTACCGCGATTGTCCGCCTAGATGTGCCCCTAGATTGTCCCCCTATGGAGATGGTTCCCATCTCCTATGCCGAAAGCCGCCTGAAAAAAAGGTCCGGGACTTTTTTTGCATGCGTTCGGCGTGGAGATGTGAACCATCTCCATAGAGGGCAATGTTAAATCATCCCTCTGGCGTGTCGGGGCGGCAGCAGCGTCACACTACAGGCGACAAAACGCCTAGGTGTGAATGGGCTCTTAAGACCAACATGCTGAGAATTTCTCATTGGACTCTGTACAACTAGTCCATGGTATCATATGATCTGTGAAGCTCAAAAAAACTTTCCACTGTATGGTGATTATGACCCTTGCAAAAGATGGCCGAGTCCATCTTGAAAAGTGTGGGTCAGTTGTGGGTGGAGCCTAAAGGCTGTAAAGGAAACGTACTTTTGCCTCATTTGACCTCTTGATTCTGGTGCATTGTGCAGCACAAATGTGTCATCAAAGCAATTTCTGGATGTAATCTCTCTTAGATGATGGCTCCTCTGTGATGTCTTGTTATAATAGAATGCTGACAAGTCACCTCTGTCTGTTTTTCTGTCTGCAGAATTCTATACGACACAACCTGTCATTGAATAAGTGCTTTCTGAAAGTGCCTCGCTCCAAGGACGACCCCGGAAAGGTAAATGGCCACATTCCTGCATTAATGTCACTCGTAGAGAAGGGACTTGGAGAGATTTTATTCATATAAATCTATTAATGATGTGTGGTAATCAAAAAGGATCAGTGAGAACAGAATTAAGATTGCTGTCAGTGTTGACTTGCTATTGAAGCGTCATTCTCTGGGCCTTGTCATCCTTGTCCTTCACTTCATGGCAAGTTAAAGCGGGGGTTCACCCTTAGAGGGCACTTTTCCCCCTTAGATTCCTGCTCGTTTTCTCTAGGGGAATCGGCTATTTGTATTAAAATATGATCCGTACTTACCCGTTTACGAGATGCATCCTCTCCGTCGCTTCCGGGTATGGGCTGCGGGAATGGGCGTTCCTTCTTGATTGACAGTCTTCCGAGAGGCTTCCGACGGTCGCATCCATCGCGTCACGATTTTCCGAAAGAAGCCGAACGTCGGTGCGCAGGCGCAGTATAGAGCCGCACCGACGTTCGGCTTCTTTCGGCTACGAGTGACGCGATGGATGCGACCGTCAGAAGCCTCTCGGAAGACTGTCAATCAAGAAGGAACGCCCAGTCCCGAAGACCCATACCCGGAAGCGACGGAAGAAGATGCAGCTCGAAAACGGGTAAGTACTGCTCATATTTTAATACAAATAGCCGATTCCCCTAGACCGAACGAGCAGGAATCTAAGGGGAGAAAAAAAAAAAATTTAATAAATGGTGAACTCCCGCTTTAATGACCTGACACAAGTATGTGCCTGTCAAGTGTCCTCAAGATTCACTGTTCCAGGTCAGTAATTTAGTTAAAGTGATGCTGGGATAACAAAACCGGTCCAAAAAATTTTTCCAAGGACCCTTTCAGACTGCAGCGACTTGAAAGTCACGCGATTTCAGGGAATGCCTGTGTAAACTTGGTCTATGGACCTCAACTTGCATCAAAGTAATTCCAAAGTAGTACAGTGGCATCTTGGATTGCGAGCATAATCTGTTCCAGGAGAATGTTTGTAATCCAAAGCACTCGCATATCAAAGCGAGTTTCCCCATAGAAGTCAATGGGAAACGAAGATGATTCATTCCACATTGATGTCTATGGCATGCTATACCGCATGTAACCAGAGATGGGGGCGGGGCGCCGGAGAGCCTTGGAAATACTTGGGGACAGCTCAGCTGATCTTGGAAACCCTCAAAAAGGTTTGAGAACGGAGTATTTGAGTGTCGCCGGCGCCCCCGCACCTCTGGCTAAATGAGGTACTGCACACACCAATTTGCACGAATTCTGCTCGTTTTGCGAGACAACACTCGCAAACCGAGTCAGGATTTAAAAAAAGTTTGCTCGTTATTCAAAACGCGCATTACTCGTAAACCAAGGTTCCACTGTACAAGGATAACTTTGAAGTCTGTATGACTTGAAGTCGCACAGATATGAATGGTACTCATTGGAATTTATGGGATACAACCTGTCACGTGACTTTGCATTAAGTCGCACAAGTGGGAAAGGGGCCTAATACTTCTCTGTGGGGAAGCAGTTTGTTAAAGGTTCCAAACATATGAGAGCAGCTTCTATCCAGCACTTCTAGATGTGCATCCTGAAACATCATCAACTTAGTGTCAGACTCCCCACAGAGGCTAACCTATCTCCTGCTCAGCACTGATCTCAGCCATGAGGATAGCTGTTGTCTTAGGCCTTAGGCCAGCCATACACAGTTCGAATCTCGGCTGGTTCAGCAGGAACCGGCCACAATTTGAACCGTTAAATGGCAGGCTGAATGTACCAAGTAGGTTGATTAACTTGGGTAAAACCAGCCTGCGGGCTTCTCTTACAATAATCACGGTCTTCTCCCTGGCGAGGACGGCTACCCCCACCGGGAGCAGACAATGATTTACACACACAGCTCCCGGTCCCCGCTCTGTAACGAGCAATCGCGGGTGCCCGGCGGCGATCACGCCGCCGGGCACGGGTGTCGGGGGCGCGCACGCGGCCCTAGTGGCCTGCGCGAGAGCCAACGTTATATTGCGTGCTCTCGCGCAGGGGAGCCGACCTGCCGCCGTAAAACGGCAAGTGGTTAAAGATATCCAGCATGACCTTCAGTAACCATGTCTGACAAATCCCTCTAAAGACTCAATGACTATTTTATGTGATTGTGAAGTTTTCCCAGGTAGAGGTGTTATAGTGATGAACCATATTTGCAGACAGCAGCAAACTAACAGCACATGTTTTTTCTTTGTTTTTCTAGGGTTCCTATTGGGCAATAGACACAAATCCAAAGGAGGATGCGCTACCAGCTCGGCCAAAGAAGAGGCCGCGATCTGGAGAGCGGGTATGTTGTACACCTATAATCAATAGTGCAGCGCTCAAAATCAGATGGAAAATTAATCCAAATAAAATATGTGATAAAAGTCCACAAATGTATATTCAAATAAACTGTGTGTAAATAAAGTCCATATAGTTGTATATGTTCATCAAATAAAATTAAAGATGTAGAACCTCCACCGAAGTTTCAGTGTGCAAACACGGAAAAAACACACCACACCACCGTGCAAACAATCCGCTTACCAGAAGTAATATTCGTTATGGGGCATGTAATCAAATAACGTGCAGGTCAGTGTCAATCGCACTTCCAACAGAGTGTGCAGGTGAAGACGGTAGTCCACAGGCAGCATCAACGATGGAATGAGATCTCAGATGTTACGGATGTCCAAAAGCATACATTGCGTTCATCAACAGATCTGTGGTCATAAAATGCAGAGAGGAAATGGCAATAGTGAAGCCCGTAGGTAAAACCAGTAAGCAATTTATTGTATGGTACTTACATCCGATCGTGTGTAGAGAAGTCCGTCGGACCAAAATCCAAACACGCATGCTCTGAACCAATGCTAAACATCAGACAACATTAGCAGAAGTTGCCCAAAGGGTGGCGCTAAAGAGCAGAAAAAAACACGTAGTTTTGTGAATGTTGGCTGAAAGAGGTTCTGCCGTCTGTATGCTCACAGCCAACTCCCTTTGGACAAAATTCCACGGATTTGTCCAATGGATATCCGATCGTGTACGAGGCTTTACTCTAAAAACATTTACAGGTTACCAGTTTAAAGGGTAGCATATAGACATTTTTAAGTACCACGAGAGTGCGTAATTTTAAAGTGGGACATGTTGGGTATATTACTTAGCGTAACAATTTTCACTTTTCACCCCAAAAAATTGGGCTCATATTTATTTATTTTTTGTCATAAAAAGATAGATAGATATAGTGTTTGGGGGATCTGAGTAACTTTCTAGTAAAGAAAAAGATGATTTTTCCATGTAGGGGAAGAATGCCAGGATTGGCTCAGCATGAAAGTGCTTAATTGTGTGCTTTTAGAAAATATATTGTATTGTGAGTTTTAAGAGTTTTAACATTTTTTTTTCAAGTTTAATATGTGGGTTAAAAGGGCCCAGTAGTGAAAGGGTTAGAGGCTTCAAAGTTCATGGTTTCCTAGCAATGAAAAGAAGCTTACTGGACAAGTAGGGGTTAATCGCCCGCTGCCCTGCCTAGCAGTTGTTCCGAGCGGGGAGCCCCTTGCAGCTCCAGAAGTGGAGTGGAAAAGCCCGACATATAGGTGACTTCATAGTGACATTATCTACAGCTGAGAATGAAACTATGCAAATGCATACTTGGGCAATAAAATAAACCATGCCAGACATTTAGGAGAGCAGACATAACGCAGCCGCCAGAGAGATGTTGTCACTCAGCGATGAATGAGGAAATCGGACCAGGCCGAGCCTTTCTCATGGCGATGTGGTCACAGTGTGACAAATGGCTTTCATTTTCTCCCTGTCAGCAGAGCCCGGCATTTGTCATGGCCTGTGTATGCTGCAAAACCGACTCGTGCCAACCTAAAAGAAGAAAACTTTGTTCCTATTATGTATTTGTTAACAAAAATAATTAACTAAATAAATAGTTTTAGATTCAGCTGGTATAAGCGCTAGAGCCTTGTGTTTTTTATTTTGGCCTCCTGTAATCCCCTGAACCACAGAACTACGTCCAATAGGTGTGTGCCGGTAGGGAGCAGGGACCAGGCAGATTTTGATCAATATGTGCGTTTCCACAGGACTGTTGGAAAACCTTAATGTGATCAGTGGCTGCAGCGCTGATCAGTGTATTGTTCGTGGCTCTCGCTCTCGCTCTCCTAGCGCGCTCGCTCTCGCTCTCGCTCCGCTCTCGCTCTCGCTCTCTCTCCTCGCTCTCGCTCTCTCTCGCTCTCGCTCTCTCCTCTCTCCTCTCGCTTCTCTCTCCTCTCTCGCTCCCTCTCGCTCTCTCTCGCTCTCTCTCGCTCCTCTCCCTCTCGCTCTCTCTCCCTCTCGCTCTCTCCCTCTTCTCTCCCTCTCGCTCTCTCTCCCTCTCGCTCTCTCTCCCTCTCGCTCTCTCTCCCTCTCGCTCTCTCGCTCTCGCTCTCTCTCCCTCTCGCTCTCTCTCCCTCTCGCTCCCTCTCCCTCTCTCTCGCTCTCGCTCTCTCTCCCTCTCGCTCTCTCTCCCTCTCGCTCCTCTCTCTCCTCTCGCTCTCTCTCCCTCTCGCTCTCTCTCCCTCTCGCTCTCTCTCGCGCTCGCTCTCTCTCGCGCTCGCTCTCTCCTTCTCGCTCTCTCCTTTTCGCTCTCTCCTTTTCTCTCCTTTTCTCTCCTTCTCTCGCTCTCTCCTTTTCGCTCTCTCCTTTTCGCTCTCTCCTTTTCTCTCCTTTTCTCTCCTTCTCTCGCTCTCTCCTTCTTCTCTCCTTCTCGCTCTCTCCCTCTTCTCTCCTTCTCGCTCTCTCCTTTTCGCTCTCTCCTTCTCGCTCTCTCCCTCTTCTCTCCTTCTCGCTCTCTCTACCTTTTCGCTCTCTCTCCCTTTTCGCTCTCTCTCCCTCTTTTTCGCTCTCTCTCCTTTTCGCTCTCTCTCCCTTTTCGCTCTCTCTCCCTTTTCGCTCTCTCTCCCTTTTCGCTCTCTCTCCCTTTTCGCTCTCTCTCCCTTTTCGCTCTCTCTCCCTTTTCGCTCTCTCTCCCTTTTCGCTCTCTCTCCCTTTTCGCTCTCTCCCTTTTCTCTCCTTCTCTCGCTCTCTCCTTTTCGCTCTCTCCTTTTCGCTCTCTCCTTTTCGCTCTCTCCTTTTCGCTCTCTCCTTTTCTCTCGCGATTGAAATGCTTATAGCTTCAGTGGCTGTCTTAATGTTTTTTACTCTTTTGGTAAACCAGCCATGCTTTCTGGTCTCTCGCCTGCCTCTTACTACTTCTCTTATTTCCTTCCTTCTGCTGCTCTGATATGCCCACATATGACTGTTTTAGAAAGGTGTTACTGACATAAAGGTCATCAGATGAAAATGCATGTATTTTACTTATAATTTGCAATCCGTGGTATAAGGTTTGCTTTTTTTTTTAAGTTTTTTTTTTTTTTTTTTTTGATGCTCCGTTTACAAAAACTAAATTATTCATATACTTGATGCCTTTTTACATGTCGGTGGTGCAGAAATCAATAATGCCTTTTTTGTTTGTCTTTTCAGGCCTCAACACCTTACAGCATCGATTCAGATTCCTTGGGAATGGATTGTATAATCTCTGGAAGTGCCTCTCCGAACATGGCTATTAACACTGTGACAAACAAAGTAAGTCTCCCTGTATGTGTGGGATTGCAAAACCCAAGTCTGTAGACGCAGGCTCCTAAATCTGCGAAAACAGCTATGTAGTACAACAGTCTGCCCAACCAGACTCGCCTTGCATAGCTTAGATGTAATCTAAAGGAAATTGTAAAATGTAAATAGTAACCTTGTATACACCTCTTTACAGTCTAAGAGGCATTTTTATAAAGCAATGAATCTGACACTCTCCAATCATCCACTGCAGGCAAATCTTCTTTCGTGTTTTTTTTTTTTTTTTTTAACCACTTAAGACCCGGACCAAAATGCAGCTAAAGGCCCCGGCCAGCTTTTGCGATTCGGCACTGCGTCGCTTTAACAGACAATTGCGCGGTTGTGCGACGTGGCTCCCAAACAAAATTGGCGTCCTTTTTTTCTCACAAATAGAGCTTTCTTTTGGTGGTATTTGATCACCTCCTGCTTTTTTTTTTTTTTTTTTTTTTTGCGCTATAAACAAAAATAGAGCGACAATTTAAAAAAAAATGCATTTTTTTCCCCTCAGTTTAGGCCGATACGTATTCTTCTACCTATTTTTGGTAAAAAAAAATCGCTATAAGCGTTTATCGGTTAGTTTGTGCAACATTTATAGCATTTACAAAATAGGGGATAGTTTTATTGCATTTTTCTTATTTTTTTTTTTTTTTTACTACTAATGGCGGCGATCAACGATTTTTTTTTTGTGACTGCGACATTATGGCGGACACCTCTGACACATTTTTGGGACCATTGTCATTTTCACAGCAAATGGTGCTATAAAAAAAATGCATTGATTACTGTGAAAATGACAATTGCAGTTTAGGAGTTAACCACTAGGGGGCGCTGTAGGGGTTAAGTGTGACCTCATATGTGTTTCTAACTGTAGGGGGGCGGGGCTGGACGTGTGATGTCATTGATCAATGACCGTGCCACTGTGAAGAACGGGGAAGGTTTGTTTACACTCGCCTCTCCCCGTTCTTCAGCTCCTGTGACCGATCGCGGGACACCGGCGGCGACTGAGTCCGCGGGTCCCGCTGCCGCAGTCACGGAAACTCTGGCC
>NC_053498.1:131086514-131154014 GCF_905171775.1 Rana temporaria
AGTTATGGTGCAGGCAGCCTTTCCGTGTCCTACCAATCAAGGATGCTGTGCATCCTTAGGACAAATGAAATGAGAGAGGGTGGAACGGGGACTGACATGCCCCCACACACACACTCTGCATACATAGCGACTGCGTTTGCCACGGGGAAGTGCCCGGCTCCTAAAACAAGCTCTGCCATTCATAGTCCAATATGAATGAACTATTCATGCATGGTGGGGAAATGGCTGTTGACCACGCTGTCTTGGCAATGGAGCAAGCTAGAGACAAGATGCTATATGCACTTTGTCGCCTGGGAGACGGGAGGGGAAAAAAAAAATATAAAAAAAAAAAATTCTGTCAATGCAAGGTCTCAGTCATTGTGACCTTTTGTTTCAAATTTGTAACATTGCACATCTCACATCATGGGACGGCTCTACGGATAATTGCTTGATTCGTAACCGCAAACTTTTGTATATGTAAACCTTTTACGATCAAGTAAATCTTAGTACTTTTGAATGTGTGTTGCATAGGGTGAACGTTAGTCTAGTCTACCACCAGCCTTGCTAAGAAGTCAATGGGGTTGAGTTACTAAAACTGGAGAGTGAAAAATATGTTGCAGCTCTGCTAGGAAATCAATTGGCTTGTTCAATTAAAAGGGTTGTAAAGGTTTGTTTTTCATTTTCTAAATAGGTTCCTTTAAACTAGTGCATTGTTGGTTTACTTACCTTTTCCTTCGATCTCCCTTCTAAAATGTTTTTTTTTTTCGTTGTCTGACTTTCTCACTTCCTGTTCCTCCTCAGTAAGCTCTTCTGGCTGACTAACCCCCAGCCAGAACGACTCGGATAATGGGGGCAAGCCTGCAAGTCGTTCAAAATACGGCCGCTAGACTTGTGACTGGCAAAAAAACATGGGAATCAATCTCACCTTCACTGAGATCCCTTCATTGGATGCCAGTAAAAGACAGAATCACTTTCAAGGCATTCTGTATAACGCATAAGTGTATTCTGGGAAATGACCCCCAATATCTATGCGAAAAAATAAAAGCTCACAACACCAATCGCATTCTGCGATCCACCAATCAAAATCTACTCCAGATACCCAAAACCAGATACAAGTCCAAAGGAGAACGAAGATTTGCGGTCCAAGGACCTAGACCAGTGATGGCGAACCTTGGCACCCCAGATGTTTTGGAACTACATTTCCCATGATGCTCAACTACACTGCAGAGTGCATGAGCATTGTGGGAAATGTAGTTTCAAAACATCTGGGGTGCCAAGGTTCGCCATCACTGACCTAGACTATGGAACACTCTACCAACCAGCATCCGGTTGGAGGTAAACCACCTGGCCTTCAGGAGAAAGATTAAGACCCATCTCTTATGAGGGCCCAGGGAATGGATACCAAGCGCCCAGAGGCAATTCAGTTTGCATGTGTTGCGCTATATAAGTTTCTCACTCACTCAAGCTTACTGAGGAGGAACAGGAAGTGAGCAATCCAGAAAAATAAAACATTTAGAAGGGATATCGAAGGAAAAGGTAAGTGAACCAACAATGCACTAGCTTAAAGGAACCTATTTAGAAAATAAAAAACAAACCTTTACAACCCCTTTAAGCTTTGAGAAACAAAACTGGAGCTGATTGGTTTCTATGCAGAGCTGCACCAGATTTGGCACCCTCCAGTTTTAGTAAATCTCCCCCCCCCCCCCCAAAGAGTTTCATGGTACTAGTGTCAGGGAAGTGGAACTGGGAAGATTAAATCTCTAGCCTGCCTTTTTTGTAAAGTAGTTTACCCGCAATACTTACAGAACTTGGCCACTATGTAATTATTTTTATGATCGGATGCTCTATTATAAATCACCATGATGTTCCATTAATGGGATAAATATCCCATAATCCTTTGCCAGCCATTCAAAATGCGGTCATTGCTCTGCCAGCTTCCAGAGCATGCTGAGATGTATGGCACCGTCCTGCGAAGGTTCTCTTTTATGACCCCCCATCCCATCTCGCTCAACCTTCATTCTAACCTTTCTACTGTTTTGTGCAATATTGCTGTTGTGTTGCAAATGTTTACATTTTTCTAGTGCTTACACCCTAGCCGTTCCTATGCGACCTCAGCGACTTAAGCATAATCAGATCCTTTTTAAATATATATATATATATATATATATATTTAGCTGTAGGGCAATAGAAGCCAAGTATTTTACGTTTTCAATTTTAATAGGCAGAACAATTTAGAACAATCACGTATTTATGGTGCTAAACACCCACCCAGTTTATTTATATTTTTTATATATATATATATATATATATATATATATATATAATAAAAATATATAATATTTCAGAACCCAGCAACTAGCAAGTACCCCCTAAGTACCTATGCAGTTTGCACAAGATATGTAAAAAAGATGTAACTTTTTAATTGGGTAAGCCTATGAAAGTTATACTTTTTTATTTTTAAATTCAAATATATTAACCACTTAAGACCCGGACCATTACGCAGGTAAAGGACCTGGTCAGTTTTTGCGATTCGGCACTGCGTCGCTTTAACTGACAATTGCGCGGTCAGGCGACGTGGCTCCCAAACAAAATTGGCGTCCTTTTTTTTTTTTTTTTTCCCCACAAATAGAGCTTTCTTTTGGTGTAGTGTAGTGTGAACAGGACGCATAGAAACCCGTTTTTTTTTTTTTTTTTTGTGTCTGCGTTGATTTAAATTCTACAAGTGTGCTTAAACGCAAATCAATGCACGTCAACGCGTGTGAAAACATGCATAAATTGGATGGAAACGTACAAACATTTTCCCTGCATTTTATCGCAAGTCCGTGTGAATTCAATAACCGATATGGAAAGGGGAAATTCAATACTGAGAGTTTGAATAAAAGGAATCGGTTAACGATTAGGTCTCTATACCCTGTAAACGGTAATTTCAGCAAAAAAAAACATTTTTCCTTTACAACTCTAATGTCAACAGCCCGGGTTCATCAGCACACACTCTGTCATGCCACATACACACGGGGATGGCCAATTGTTCAAAGCTGAAGATAAGGCATCCAATAGCGCCAGATCGCAAGAAATATTTTCTTCGGGTGAATTCGGGAGGAAAATACCGATAATACCATATGTACAACCCCCCCCCCCCCCCCCCAAAAAAAACAGCATACTGTACATGTTTGAGGTATACTGAATGTAATGTTATATACTTGTTTTTTGGGTGAACCTCCGCTTTAAGTTGATTCTGTTTAGTGTAGATGACACCTTGAGGCTGGGTTCACATATGAGCATGTAGCAGCTCACAGCAGGAGTCCAGTGCATCCTCGTTCATCGTTTCAGGTCTGATTTCAGCCCGAATTTTTGGCTGAATTTAGACCTGAAATGGACCAAAAGACACACAGGGCCCCTGTGCAAATTGCACCAGAACCGCTGCGGAGACATGTGAACCGGCTCCATAGAGAGCCGGTCACAATCTCCTGCTGTGCCAATTGGATGCAGAGAAACCCCCTCATCCTATTCGCACTAGTGTGAACCCAGCCTGAGGTCTTTAACACTTATCCTGAAGCATATTAAGGGCATCTGTTTATCAATAAAGTGTAAATTCCTTTAAAAATAGACCTTGGATGGTAAAGCAAGCTAGCGTGTGTAGCTCCACATAACCAGTAAGAAATGTGGAGTTGAAACAAGAGGATAAAATTTGAGAAAAAACAAGTTGCTCACCTTTTACACTTCTGTTTCCGGATGCTTCCTGAAGGTGAAGGCACTTTACCCTTCTGCCAGGATCTTGGGGACGCTAAGGTTCCCTCCAGCACTGCACAGGTGAGATTTGGATCCCCAGATTTCTAAGATCCTGACAGAAGGTCCAGTGAAGTCACCCTCGCCTAGATGAGCTCACTGGAAGTAAATTCTTTACTTCATCTAATTCTTTTATCATTATATATATATAAATAATGGTTAACCAAAAGGGTACCATGCCTGACATATTAATGTTCACCAATTCTGCAGCACACTCAATAATAAAAGAAAAAAAAATAATAATAAAAAAAAAAATTATTTATATATATAATATTTATTTTTATTATTTTATTTTTTATTTTTTTATTACTGAGTGTGCAGCAGAATTGGTGAACATTAATATTTCAGGCATGGTACCCTTTTGGTTAACCTGTCAGGGCAGCAGTTTTTCTGTCACTACCTGTCTACTAGGAGCTGTACTAATTCCAAGGTGTGCTGGTCACTTGATTCTTGGCACCCCTTTTGGGAGTTGAGCTGTGGCAGACTGTCACTGGTTGGTAGTCTTGGTCATCCCAGTAGGTCCATGTCGGGTTCTCGTTAAGACGGCTTTGTTTGCTGCCTGATTATCAAATACAGATTGCTTTCCTAAAAAATGAAAATGGCATTACAGGGTTGCTAAGTGTTTAAGTGTCCCTTAGATCTAAACCTAGCTAAGGCAGCCATTTTGAATAGACCCACAAGCAGAGGATAAAATGTGATAGTCCGGTTTACAGATTCAGGTCACAAAATGCCTTCGGCACTTACAGGTGAGGGGTCCTTGTGGTACAGATCTGCACCCTCACCCCTGATATTGAAGCCATGTTTGTGATAGTCTAGGCTAGGGTGCATTTTTTATTTAATTTTTTTTCATTTACTAACTAGTAGTACATCCTATTCTCATCATGAACGGAATAAACATAAGACTCATCAATTTACAGATTTTGCAATTATTTTCATACAAAGCTTTTATTCTAGTTCCGAAATCCTCACTGTTGAGGTAAAACGTGCATCAAAATTCTTGTTCCTCTTGTTTTGTGAAGACTGTAATGGTAACCTATGTTTGCCATAGACTTTAAAACTTTTTGTTTTTTATGTATATGTACACATATCATAAAGATAAAAATGTTGTGGACTCCCTAAGCATAATGCCTGTATGAGCCTGTTGGGACACCCCCTCCCCCTTGTGGCCAGAACAGCCTTCATTCTTCTAAGTAGGTTTTCCACAATACAAAAGAGCATTTGTGAGGCCAGGTTGGACAGATGAGAAGCAGTGTTGCCAACCTACCAAATTGGAATTTACTGGCACGACACCCGAAATTTACTGGCGCAGCCACGTTTTTACTGGCATTTCACAAAAGTTACTAAATTACATTTTTAGGTGCAAATTTCAGTATTTCGGCTACAAACAAGTACGCTAGGAAAATAGCAATGTGATTTAAGGTAGATATTAAGGTAAAAAAAAATATTTTTGTTATTTTCGATATAAGGGCAAATTATTTAGCCACATCACCCCCTGCCTCCATCCCCCTCTGTGGTGCCGCAATATTCCCCAGGCCCCCAATCACCCCCTGCCTCCATCCCCCTCTGCATTGCCACCAACAACCCCTGTCTCCATCCCCACCCTCTGCGATGCCACCAACACCCCCTGCCTCCAATCTCCCCCAGGCCCCCTGCCTCCAATCTCCCCCGTACTCCATTGCCCCCTGCCTTCATCCCCCTCTGCAGTGCCACCATCACCCCCTGCCTCCAATCTCCCCCCTCTGCAATGCCACCGCAGCCACCATCACCCCCTTCCTCCAATCTCCATGCACAGTTCCAAGCCGAACCAATCTCGGCTATTTTTACTGGCACATTTCCGCAACCACGGACATTTACCAACGTGGGGAAAAAGTGCCCATAAAAATACGGACAGTTGGCAACACTGATAAGACCTGACTCGTAATCAACATTTTAGTTCATCCGAAAGGTGATCGGTAGGATTGAGGGTCAGGGCTCTGTGCAGGCTACTCGGGTTAGACACCGAAATCCTCAACCCACATCTTCATGGAGCTGGCCGAGATTCAAACTGTGTACGGGCAGGCTGAATGTACAAAGTTGATCGATCAACTTGGGTACAACCAGCCTACTATGTTTTCCTCAGGTGAGCAATATTTACACAGCTAAGCCAGACTTTACTAATTCTTGCAGAATGGAGGATCTCCTTAAAGATGAATTATGGCAAATTCTACATCTATATGAAATCTATATACTGGGCAGGAAATGCTAAAGAAAAGTGTCTATTGCGCTTGTTTAGTCCGTGTATGTGAAATATGTGCATTTCAAGTATTGTGTGTGTGTGTGTGTGTGTGTGTGTGTGTGTGTATATATATATATAATATATATATATATAATTAATTATATAACAATCAATGCCTAATTCTGTATATCCAATAGAAAGCCGCTCATGTCTAATTGGGTCATATCACAGATTTTTCTACGGAAAAAATTTGGGATATTGCAGAAAATAAACACCTGCATACTTATATATTTTGCAGTGACCAATCAAAGATTACTTTTTTTGCCAGTAAGCTAGCCATAGATGGATTGATTTGTTTGGTTCAGAAAGAACCAACTGAATTTCCATCCATCTATGGCCATTTCCATTCCAGAGAAGGCAAGCTAATGGTTTCCTTTGATTAGGGCTGCAGAAATCTTTACCTGTTCTGCTTTTAAAAGCCAAAAACAATTTGTTGGGTAAAATTGAAGTGTACAAGTGTTGGGTGAGGGACATCGAAATCAAGAAGGTCTTTATGGTCGTGACGGTCTTGGGCTACACTGCCACCCGAGTGAGCTTAAAGTGGAAGTAAACCCATCGATTTAACAGTTTTTTAAAAAAATTCACATACCCGACACGTGCCATAAATGTTACTATAACATTGGTTGTGCTCTCAACCAAACTGTCAAGCCAGCCAATGGCTAGTGTCCTAACTGATCACGTGCACAGAATCATGGCAGTTGAAGATCAAACAAGAGGCCAAGATGGCAGCTTCTTTGGCTGAAAACGATAGGAGGGTTTACTTCCACTATAAGGAGAGCATTGTTGGACCAGTTGAGCCTAAAAGACCCCAGTCAGCCCCTCCTGCTGAGCCTTTAGTAGGAGGTTGTGTATTTCAGTTATGTATTTCCAAGAGATAAAAAAAAACAGGCCTTTGTTCACAGACCTAGCTGCTAATTATTTAGCATATTCACACCCTTCCTTCCCCGTAGACTGCCACTTCATGCCTATTTAGGAAAACATTTTGGAAGGGTAGTGCCTAAACCTTACAATTATCCTATTGTTATGAGGGGTATAGATGTTTGACCAAGATGTCTGGATTCATGGAGATGGCAGCTCTCCATGTCCAAGGGACTTCCATAGTTTGTACCTGGGCAAAATCTGAAGTTGAAAAGCCATACCAAAAATTATGTAGTAATATAATCCGAGGTGAGATGAAGGGCTTTGCCACAAAGCCAACATGTTTCGATGTTCATTGCCCTCTTCATCAGGACTTGAGAAAAAATAGATCATTGACTGAATACAAAATGTCTTGTGTTTTTGTTTTCCTTTTTTGTGTTTTTTTTTTATTGTTTTTTTCCTTTTTGTTAAATTTGTTGAAGTGCAGAATCTGGTTTAATTGGTGCTCTCTGACCCTGAAACACCTTATGCTAGTCTTTTTATCTTACCGTGAAACACCCCCCCCCCCCTATATCTGGACAATTAAAAGTGTGGTGCTTGAATTTCCGATTTTTTTCAGTCAAATGCCTATTTGTGGGAGCCAAAAAACGTTGTCTACCTTCACGTGTTCGGCCTGATGGGATCTAAACCGTAAAATATACTGGTATATATATATTTTTTCTTTTCTTGCAAACCTGCCTGTGTCATGAGCTGACCTAAAATCGTTAAATTTTTGACAATCCAAATAGACTGTTTTTAAAGTGTTCACCCATTAAACTGCAATCAAATGCCCCTTTCCTTTATATTTTATTTGACCCCCCCCCCTTTTTTTTTTTTTTTATTATATTTTATTGTTAAACCTCTGCCTTTAACTGTATAACAGAGAGATCTGTTCCAGTAAAACAGTACTTCAGCCATTGGTGGCCCTAGCGAGTCGTGTGTTTATTGTATGTTTTGTTCATGTAAATAAAGCTTTTTCAATTGTCATGTTCGAGGCCCGAAGCAAGGTTCTAGGAAGGAAATTTCAATAGGAATAGACTATTTTGATATTGTTCTTTTAAGAGGTTGATATATGTGTACATATCTATATTGTATATATGTGATGAAAATGGATTTGGCTTTTTTTTGTTTTACTTTTTAAATGTTTTTTTGTTTTTTCCTTTTTGTGCAACACTACCTTTTCCTCTCTGTACTGCTGTTTTACAGTCAGTGTTTTAATGTTTATACTTTTTTGTTATTGCACGGTTTAATACATTTTGCTGAATAAGACACGGCACAAACGCTTGTTAAACTGCAGTGCTGTCAGATTATTAAAAGTGTCGATGGGATTGTTGCTAACAGACCTGATATGCATGAAGGGCACTTAAAAAAAAAAAATAATAATAAAAAAAAAACTTGCTAACAGACTCCTTCATATACTGACCTCCTGACTGTTTTTTGTTCATCGGTGTATGTTTATGATCATGTGTACATGTAAGGGCCCTTTCACACCCGTGAGGATCCATGCCTTTCTCATCCGCTTGCTCAGCGGGGATCGCTCTGTTGATCCCTGCTGAGCCGGTAGATGAGAATGGGGGGGATCGGATGAACATGGACCGTCTGTCCGTGTTGATCCGTAGGCGGATGGAAAAAATAGGATTTCCCTTCGTCTGCAGAAGGGTGAAAGGGCCCTTATTTGCCTGAGACATCCACATTTTTACTCGCTGTTCCCTCCTTTTATTATTGTATTGTGTGTTTGCGCTCTCTAGTGGTTATCTATATATTGGGGGAATGGGATTAGCATCCTGCTTCAATAAAACGGCCACAAACCTAAAATCCAAACTGAGAATAGAAACCGAAAAAACAAAATGCATCAACAGAGCTTACTCATGTGAAAATCCCAATGCATGGATTTCTTCCGGTCTTCTCTGATTCCAAGGAAATCCTGATAGGTTAATTGGCCTCAGTGTATGAATGTTGGTTGGGGACCTTGGATTGTAAGCTTCCGAGGGCAGGGACTGATGTTAATGTACAATATGTTAAGCACTACATAAATTGTCAGCATGATATAAAGACCAATGATTAATAATGTTAACCACTTAAGACCCGGACCAAAATGCAGCTAAAGGACCTTGCCCCTTTTTGCGATTCGGCACTGCGTCGCTTTAACTGACAATTGCACGGTCGTGCGACGTGGCTCCCAAACAAAATTGGCGTCCTTTTTTTTCCCACAAATAGAGCTCTCTTTTGGTGGTATTTGATCACATCTGCGGTTTTTATTTTTTGCGCTATAAACAAAAATAGAGCGACAATTTTTGAAAAAAAATCAATATTTTTAACTTTTTTGCTATAATAAATATCCCCCAAAAATATATTAAAAAAATTTTTTTTTTTACTCAAGTTTAGGCCGATACGTATTCTTCTACCTATTTTTGGTAAAAAAAATCGCAATAAGCGTTTATCGGTTGGTTTGCGCAAAATTTATAGCGTTTACAAAATAGGTGATAGTTTTATTGCATTTTTATAAAAAAATTTTACTACTAATGGCGGCGATCAGCGATTTTTTTCGTGACTGCGACATTATGGCGGACACTTCGGACAATTTTGACACATTTTTGGGACCATTGTCATTTTCACAGCAAAAAATGCATTTAAAATGCATTGTTTATTGTGAAAATGACAGTTGCAGTTTGGGAGTTAACCACAGGGGGCGCTGATGGGGTTATGTGTTCCCTGAAGTGTGTTTGCAACTGTAGGGGGGTGTGGCTGTAGGTCTGACGTCATCGATTGTGTCTCCCTATAAAAGGGATGACACGATCGATGCAGCCGCCACAGTGAAGAACACACGGCTCTCCCCGTTCTTCAGCTAGAGCGCGCCCGCGACCCACGGCTGGGTACTAGTACAGGACGTGCCTGTACGTACATGTGCCCAGCCGTGCCATTCTGCCGAAATATATGTGCAGGAGGCGGTCCTTAAGTAGTTAAATGATCTGTAGATCCAGAAACATAGGCATATTTAGATTTTTCTTGTAACTTAAAACTGGATATACTTCTTTATGTTGCCTGAGTTGTTCACTAAGGCCACCATCACATCCAGGGCCCATTCACACCAGCGTGGTCTGCCGAATGCATACGTGTTGTGTTAAAGCCTGAAGTCCTTGGGAGGAGATCCTGTACTAACAATCCTGAAGTTAGTACAGTGAACTCCCCCATTGAGCTATTGTGTTCTGACAGGGGGATGTCTCCCCTGCCAGAACACACCATTCAGCTCTCTCAGCCAATAGGCTGAGAGTGCTGATCGGTAGCTGGTTGGCAGACATTTTTTCGGTCATGCTACTTTGACAGAAGCCAGACCGGGCCAAATATCGGGTGGTTTCTATTGAACCCGCCAAGACCACCTGACGTTTAGCCCGTGTGTATTGGCCTTTAAAGGGGGGTTGTAAACCTTATGTTTTTTTTTCACCTTAAAGCAGGGGTTCACCCAAAAAAAATTTTTTTGAACATCACCCGATCGGACCCCCAACCCCCGTCTAGGCAGTGACGTGCGGGCACGTTGTTCTGCCTGTCCATGCCGTTCTGCCGACGTATATGTACATGCGGCTGTCGTTAAGCGGTTAAGGAGCAACTTTTCTTTTTCTTATTCTGACTCTGTTTGCGAATGTTGTCTTGCAACACAAGCAGAATTCAAGCTAATGTGCCGTAGCGCATTTGGCCAGTTCGGGGGCGCCGGTGAAACTCTGAATGGTTCGGAGCTATTCTGAAATCCTTGGAATCACTTGGTTCCCGAGATCAGCCGAGCTGTCCCCGAAGCTCTCCTGCACCCCCTCACCTCTGGCCACATGCGGTATTGCATGCCATAGAAGTCCATGCAGAACAAATTCTCTTTGTTTCCATTAACGTCTATGGCACAGGTGTCAAACACAAGGCCCGCGGGCCGAATCCGGGCCCTCCAGGATATTTAATGTGGCCCTCGCACCTCTCCTGAAGCTGCAGGAGAGCTCCAGCCCTCCTCTGGTCCTCCTCCAGAACCTTACATTCTGCTTTTAAGCAATTAATCCAGCTTCTTCCCAGCAGCAGCAGAAGGAAAGGGGGGTGCACTGTAATGTAAGGGAGAGTGGGGGACTCAACTGCTGATGGTGGGGTGGCTCTTGACATCTAATATATGGGGTGGGTATGCGATGGACATCTAATCTTACAGATACAACCGGCCCTTTTGAGGGCAATCATCATGCTGATGCAGCCCACAATGAAATTGAGTTTGACACCCCTGGTCTATGGGGAAACTTGCTTTGATATGCAAGTGCTTTGGATTACAAGCCTTCTCCTGGAACAGATTATGCTCTTAATCCAAGGTTCCACTGTACTTGGGTCATCCTGGTACAGGTGCCACACCCCCTGAAAAATTCAGCCCAATGAAAAGGCCTTGTTTGCCCCATGGTAGATAGACCCCCTCCCAGGGCATATCAGTGAGGTCCCTTGCTGGTACCAATATGTTCTTCTCTGCTTTTGGTCTTCATCTGTCTTGGTTAGCCAGTGCACAATGGCACACCCCCACATGTACAGCTCATCATGGCACCATGCAGAGAATGTTCAGGGGTGCACTCGGTCTACATGCTATAAAAAAAAAAAAAAAAGAAGACAAATAGTCTGATAAGGTTTATTGCAGAAGAAACACTGCCTGCCCCCTCCAGAAGACAGTCTGCCAATTTGTGTGTTCCACTTTATAAAAAAAATGGGATATTCTTATTTTAGTCTTCTATGAAGTGTTTTCGGTCAGGGCACACCTAAGTTATAGACTTAGGGCTCTTTCACACGGAGCGGATCCGTAATTGATCTGCTCCGTTAGCCCGTTTGGCTCAGCGGGGATTCCTCCGTAATCCCCACTGAGCTGTCGGCGGACAGGGCGGTCCCCGCACACAGTGCAGAGACTGCCCTGTCTCTCCTCCGCTCTCCCCTATGGGGAATCGGATGAATACGGACCGTTTGTCCATACGTGTGAAAGGGCCCTTACACTTAGAAAAACAGCACATTGTTCAAGATCATTAAACAGGATCGCCACCTGCATAGGAAATGACGAAATCTGGCACCTCTATCAACTGTTTACCAAAGTTACTATTACTCTTTAAAAAGCACAGCCAATGGAGGTTAAAAATCACATGGATGGAAATATTGGATGTCCGACTCCAGGTAAAATATAAAACGTACAGCATTTTTTTTGTGTATCAATTGCCTTACTCATCAGTCTTTCTACAGTCAATAAAC
This sequence comes from Rana temporaria, assembly GCF_905171775.1. NCBI lineage: Eukaryota > Metazoa > Chordata > Amphibia > Anura > Ranidae > Rana > Rana temporaria. The sequence goes on from NC_053498.1 coordinate 131,098,693, forward strand.
TCTCCGTCATGTTATCCTATGTGTCCATGCACACATAGGCTGTTATCAGCAGTTTTGGGCAGTGGCGTTTTTGAGCAGTAAAAAAACACAAAATAAATGGGTTCTGAGAGATGTTTTTCAGCTGTAAAAACGCTAATAAACGCGGAAAAACGCAAAAAAAAACACTTGAAAAAAAAGTTGAAAAAAGCTGAAAAACTCACTGCAAAGCTACTGGCGTTTTTAGAACGTTATTTTAACGTCCGGTGTGCATGAGGCTCATAGTCAGGCCCCATACTCACGACCAAACATGTCTGCTGAAACTGGTCCGCGGGCCAGTTTCAGCAGACATGTTCAGTCGTGTGTGGGCGCGAGCGGGCCGAATTCCAGCAAACATTTGCCCGCCGGGCCTTTTCCCAGCAGACAAATATTCCTGGACTTGTTTTAAAACAGCCCGCTGGAATTCAGCCCGCTCGGACATGTACGGTCGTCAGTACAGACCTACCGTACATGTCCAGGCGCCCGCCGTCCCTCGCATGCGTCGAATGACTTCGACGCATGCGTGGAAGCATTTTAAAGGCGGGCCGCCCACGTCGCTGCGTCATTGTCGCGGCGACACCGCGTCATCGACGCGGCGACACCGCGGACACGCCCCGCGTATTGTTTACACGCGGACTTCTGTACGATGGTGTGTACAACCATCGTACAGAAGCCCTCTGGCAGACATGTATGGTGAAAACGGTCCGACGGACCGCTTTCACCATACATGTTTGTTCGTGTGTACCCGGCCTCACAGTTTCTGCTGAGCAAAGCTAATTTATTGCCCTGAGAACCAGACATTTCCCCATGTGTGTCCTCTTCCTGCGCACTAGTCCTCTGACAAGGTCTCCTTCCTCGGGACCTATGGGAAAAGACCAATAGATGTCCATAGCAATTGAGTAGTGAGGTTCTCCATAGAAGCAGTTAGTTGTGGGGGTGCTAATATCCTGGATTTGGGCTTTAACCACTTCAGCCCCGGAGGATTTGGCTGCCCAATGACCGGGCCATTTTTTGTGATTCGGCACTGCGCCGCTTTAACTGACAATTGCGCGGTCGTGCGACATTGCACCCGAACAAAATTTACGCCCTTTTTTCCACCACAAATAGAACTTTCTTTTGGTGGCATTTGATCCTCTCTGCGATTTTTATTTTTTGTGCTATAAAAAAATAGAGCGACAATTTTGAACAAAAAGCAATATTTTTTACTTTTTGCTATAATAAATATCCCTAAAAAAAAAAAAAAAAAAAACATTTCCTTCTTAGTTTAGGCCGATACGTATTCTTCTACATAGTTTTGGTAAAAAAAAAACGCAATAAGCGTATATTGATTAGTTTGCGCAAAAGTTATAGCGTTTACAAAATAGGGGATAGTTTTATGGCATTTTTATAAAAATAATGTGTAAATGTCACAGGCAGGGAAGGGGTTAACCACTAGGGGGTGAGGAAGGGGTTAAAGGTACAATAACTTTTTTCTTAAATAGCTTCCTTAGTGCAGTCCTCCTTCACTTACCTCATCCTTCCATTTAGCTTTTAAATGTCCTTATTTCTTCTGAGAAATCCTCACTTCCTGTTCTTCTGTCTGTAACTCCACACAGTAATGTGAGGCTTTTTCCCTGGTGTGGAGTGTTGTGCTCGCCCCCTCCCTTGGACTACAGGAGAGTCAGGACGCTCTCTACGTTGCAGATAAAGAAACTGTGTTAGTGGGCATCCTGACTCTCCTGTAGTCCAAGGAATGGGGCGAGCATGACACTCCACACCAGGGAGAAAGCCTCGCATTACTGTGTGGAGTTACAGACAGAAGAACAGGAAGTGAGGATTTCTCAGAAGAAATAAGGACATTTATAAAAGCAAAATGGAAGGATGAGGTAAGTGCACTAAGGTAAAGGAAGCTATTTAGGAAAAAAAATCGTACCTCTACAACCTCTTTTAAGTGTGTCCTAAGGAGTGATTCTAACTGTGTCATGTCAGTCGTAGATCACCCCCCCCCCCCCAGTGATTACTGCTCCCGATGACAGGGAGTAGTAGATCACTGTCCTGTCACTAGGCAGAAAAGGGAAATGCCTTGTTTACAAACAGCTCCAAGACACGTTCGTGGGACACCGGCGGAAATCACGTCTGCGGGCACTGTCATGGATCTCACGGCAGGTATATAAGTACAGGAGGCGGTTAAAGGGTAACTAGCAAATAAAATAATATAGCATATACAATTGCGACACAAGTTGTATTGTAATTGAATTTTTTTTTTTATTATTATTAAAATGACCTTTTCTTCTCAATCTGTAGCTCTGTAATTTTCTGTCATTTCCTGCTTGTGTGATTGGCTCACTGTTTCCCCCCCCCCCCCCCCCAGAAGTCTGTGCTAAAATATAAATCGGATTTTGAGCATTCCCTGCAACAAAAATGTCATTTTTGGTGAATTACTCCCAAAGGGAAATCGTGTCTAAAGGGATGAAGGCCCAGCAAGTTTTATCATTAGAGCCCTGCAAGTGCAGCAGCTGTTACAAACACTCACATACAGATTCTCTGCATGGTGCCATGATGAGCTGTACATGGACACAGACAAACAAGCAGCTAATCCTTCAGAATAACCATCAATCACCCAGAGGGGGGTGACACAAGCTTTACAGCCTGCTGGATCGAGCCTCAAATATGAAAACAATGTTTTTAAACTCTATAACTAACTGATACCATTGTTTAAAGTCCAGGGTAAGTGAACTGCCTTAACCACGTCCCGCCCGGTCAATAGTCAGTTGACGTCCAGGAAGTGGTTGTGAAATCCTGACTGGACGTCTATTGACGTCCTGCAGGATTTCATGCTGGCACGCGCCCGTGGGGGGGCGCTCAGCGTGGCGATCCGCGTGTCAGTCTGACACCCTGCATCTCCGATCTCGGTAAAGAGCCTCCGGCGGAGGCTCTTTACCACGTGATCAGCCGTGTCCAATCACGGCTGATCACGATGTAAACAGGAACAGCTGTTGATGGCTCTTCCTCACTCGCGTCTGACAGACGCGAGTAGAGGAGAGCCGATCGGTGGCTCTCCTGACAGGGGGGGTTTGCGCTGATTGTTTATCAGCGCAGCCCCCCCTCGGATGCCCACACTGGACCACCAGGGAAGGGGGCAGTAAAAAAAAAAATATTTGAAAGAAGCCAATCAGTGCCCACGAATGGGCACTGGCTGGCAACATGGGCACTGGGATAAACAAGTAATGCCCTCAGTTTCCATCAGTGCCACCCCTCAGTGCCCATCTGTGCCACCCATAAGTACCCATCAGTGTCGCCTATGAATGCCCAGTGCCACCTATGAGTGCCCATCAATGCCGCTTTAAAGTAACGCAGTGCCGTATCGCAAAAAATGGCCTGGTCATTAAAGCAGAGCTCCACCCTAAAGTGGAACTCCCGCTGATCGGAACCCTCCCCCCTCCGGTGTCACATTTGACACCTTTCAGGGGGGAGGGGGTGCAGATACCTGTCTAAAGACAGGTATTTGCACCCACTTGCGGCCACACAGTCTCGGGCAGACTCCGGGCATGATGTCACCTCGTTGTGTGCTGGGAACACTCGGCTCCCAGTACACAGCGGGAGCCAATTAGCAGGTGCAGCGCAACTCGCGCATGCGCCGTAGGGAACCGGGCAGAGAAGCCGGAGCGCTTCACTTCCTGGTTCCCTCACCGGGGATGGCGGTGGGGGTAGCAGAGTGACAAGCGATCGCTCGTCCTCTGCTGCGGACGGCGCTGGACTCCAGGACAGGTAAGTGTCCTAATATTAAAAGTCAGCAGCTGCAGTATTTGTAGCTGCTGGCTTTTAATATATTTTTTTCAGCGGACATCCGCTTTAAGGGGGTAAATCCCTCCAGTACTTAAGTGGTTAATGACACCCCAAACATGGCTAGCAAATGCGTGTTTTCTTGTGCAAAACATACGGAAGGGTCAGTGCACAAATATGGTGCCTGAGCTACTTTGGGGTGTTTGTTGCATTCAATGAAATGCTGTGCGACAAACACAAAAAAAATAAAAAAGAGTGCATTGTACGAGTGTGAATCAGGTCATCCTATGCACGAAGGTGAAAATAAACCTGGCAACGACGGCCCCCCCGTTTTACTTACCTGAGCCCCGAGTCTGCTGTGCACCTCCCCCGGCGTCCTCTTCTCCTCCAAGTCTGGCCATTGATTGGCTAGATTTGCTAGCAGTGCAGCCATTGGCTCGCGCTGCTGTCAATCACATGCAATGATGCCAGGGGGCGGGGCCATGTGATATTGTCGGCGGCTATGGCCGCCGGCTGTATCACGGGAGCGCACCCGCAAGCTAATCCCCTTGGGAGAGCGCTTCCCATGAAGGGGGTTAGCTGATGCGGGGAGGAGCCGAGACAGCCGCCGAGGGACCCCAGAAGACGAGGATCGGGGGCCACTCTGTGCAAAACGAACTGCACAGTGGAGGTAATTATATGTCTGTTATTTTTTGACATACCAAATGATCATAGTTTGCATGCAGTAAAGAGATTGCCAAGCTCTGTGCCCCCCCAAAAAAAGACGCAGGAGCTTCTTTGGCGCGTTTTGTCACACGTAGGGCCTAATTTAATGAATGGATTGTCCAATGCTGTTGTGAAAAAAATGCTTGTGAGACAAGTAAAGGGGCTTTATTCTGTAGGAATGGGACTCCCCATCCCCATTTGTTTGCTTTAGGCCTGAGTCACACCAATGCATTTTTAGTGATTTTTGCACTACACTCCATATAACATGGTTTCCTATGGAACACGTTCTGTAGTGCAAAATGCAAAAAGCACTAATAATGCGTTAGGTGTGAATCAGGCCTGAGCGACCATTGCGCTGCATTTTCTTACTCCTGATCGCACTACTGACAGTACTGGCATTTTGCCCGAATTAAAAATGGCGCCCGGAAAGCCCGGTCACGCCGGAAGTGACGCAAACCCCGAGAGTAGCGCCTTGTAAGGTGACAGCTCCGCAGGGCAGGTCAGGTCTCATCATGGTGGAGCAGCTCCGGCGGGATTTCGCGCCCCCACAGGTCGATGTAGAGGAGGCAGCACGGTCCATGGAGGCGTTCTCCCGGGGACAGAGCTCGGAGGGGCGGCGGGTGGTGCTCATCACCTCGGGGGGCACGAAGGTCCCTCTGGAGTCCCGCACCGTGCGATTCCTGGATAACTTCAGCAGCGGCCGGAGAGGAGCCGCCTCAGCCGAGTACTTCCTCCGGGCCGGCTACGCCGTCATCTTCCTGCACCGGCACCGCTCCCTCTTCCCGTACTGCCGCCGCTACAGCAACCAGAACTGGCTGGACAGTCTCCGCCTACTGCCCGCCCCCGCGGGGGAGGAGCCCCGGGTGGAGGCGGAGCCGAGCTCTCTACCCGGCATAGTGCGAGTCCTGGAGGAGTATGAGAGGGTGAAGGGGGCGGGGCTAATGATGAGCCTGGAGTACCACACCCTCTCCGACTACCTGCACCTCCTACTGGCCGCCGCCAGGGCACTCAGTCCGCTAGGTGAGAGGTGATCCCACCCGCCCCCCCAACACCCTGCTACCCCCGGGGTCATCCCTCTACACCCGGGGTCACCCAACTACCCCCGGGGTCAACCCAACACCCCACTACACCCGGGGTCACCCAACTACACCCAGGGTCATCCCTCTACACCGGGGTCACCCAACTACCCCCGGGGTCATCCCACCACACCCACTACACCTGGGGTCATTCCTCTACACCAGGGGTCATCCCAACACCCACGCTACACCCGGGTCATCCCACCATCCCGCTACACCGGGTGCCATTCCACCACCCCCGCTACACCAGGTGCCATCCCACCACCCCCGCTACACCGGGTGCCATCCCAACTACACCCAGGGTCATCCCAACACCCCACTACACCTGGGGTCATTCCTCTACACCAGGGGTCATCCCAACACCCACGCTACACCCGGGTCATCCCACCATCCCGCTACACCGGGTGCCATTCCACCACCCCCGCTACACCAGGTGCCATCCCACCACCCCCGCTACACCGGGTGCCATCCCAACTACACCCAGGGTCATCCCAACACCCCACTACACCCGGGGTCATCCCTCTACACCCGGGGTCACCTAACTACCCCCGGGGTCATCCCACCACCCCCGCTACACCGGTTGCCATCCCACCACCCCCGCTACACCGGTTGCCATCCCACCACCCCCACTACACCGGTTGCCATCCCAACACCCCACTACACCCGAGGTCATCCCAACACCCCACTACACCCGAGGTCATCCCAACACCCCACTACACCCGAGGTCATCCCAACACCCCACTACACCTGGGGTCATTCCTCTACACCAGGGGTCATCCCAAAACCCACGCTACACCCGGTGGTCAACCCAACACCCCCGCTACACCCGGAGTCACCCCCGAGAACACCCCATAACACCTGGGGTGACCCCACGGTTACCCCAGAAGCTACCACCCAACTACACCCGGGGGAGCTGTCCCTTTCTGCCTGAGGGTTGTGCATTACAAGGGCCTGAGTCTGGAGTCAGTATTATGCCAGAGATTATCCCTTCATTACACCACCACCTTATCCATTACCTCCTGCCTGGGTGTCGGCACTATAATGGGCACATATCCCAGGTGGGCAGAACCCTTCCAGCTCGGGGTGTGTTCTATATAGTGGGCACTGATCAGGGTGAGGGACAGATGTAACTCTCTAATTTGTGCTCCTTATAATGAAACGAGTGAATGCCAAACCCTCGTGCTTTGCCCACCTAATGGGCCAAAGACAGGGGGTGGGGGGGTATCCTACCCTAGCAGTGTGATGCCTACCTGCCTGGATGTGTAGGGAGAGATCTGGCACTGCCATTTATGCATCTGCCAGTGGGTAGTACTATTTGATTGCCAGCCTTGGTGGTAGTGGTGGTGGTGGCGGCCTTCCCTTACTGACTAGATGTGTGATAATGGGCACATGGCTGGGTGTACTGGGGAGATCCGGCGCTGGTTGCTGGCCTGCTAGTCTCAGTGTGTCTTGCATGCCAAGCAATAGTGTAGCATTTTCCATACCAGCGGTATAGTATTGATGTTGGAGGCAGCCAGGCAGTTGGCCTTTTTAGAAGGAAGTCATTGCTGACATCTTTGGGCCAGATCCAGAGAGAATTGGATCCGCGCAGCGTATCAGAGATACGCTACGCCGCCGTACCTTACCTGGCGGAATTTCGAATCCTCAACGATTTAGCACCGTAAGTTACGGCGGCGTAGTGTATTTCTGGCGGCGGAATTCAAATCGGCGATCAGGGGGCGGGTTTCATTTAAATGAACTGCGCATGTGTTGTCCAGAAATTTCCCGCCGTGCTTTGCGCGAACTTAGACGTGAGTTGCGTCCATCCCTATTCACGGACGACTTACGCAAAAAGAAAAAAAATGTCAAATTTCGACGCGGGAATGACGGCCATACTTAACATGGCAAGTCTATCTATACGCGACGAAATAGCAGCTTTAACTATACGCCGGAAAAAGCCGACTACAGACGACGTTAGAAAATGCGACGGCCGCGCGTACGTTCGTGGATCGTCGTAAATCGCTAATTTGCATTCCAGACGCGGAAAACGACGCAAACTCCACCCATCGGGCGCCGAAGTATTGCATCTAAGATCCGAAGCCGTACGCCTGTCGGATCTTACCCAGATGCCGTCATATCTTGGTTTGAGGATTCAAACTAAAGATACGACGCGGGAAATTTGAAAGTACGCCGGCGTATCAGTAGATACGCCGGCGTACTCTCACTGTGGATCTGGCCCTAAGTTTTTAGGATTCTCAGAGCCAGAGAGTATTCCAGCCGACGGCGCTGATTGGAGGAGATCATCTCGGGGATCTTGTGGCCGTTTCCATCATATCTGTGGGCATTATGAAGCCCAGTCCATGTTTCTTCCTGGTTTTCAGGGAAAGGTGCATGCTGGGTGATTTTTAGGCACAGTAATGCCCAGAGACTCCTGGGAAATGAGTGTCATCATTTCCCAGGAGGCAATGGGGGTCTTAGGACAGGAAGTTCTACCACCTTGGACTAGGAAATGGGCAGATTACGAAATCTGCCTAGTAACAGCAATATAGAAGCGAGTAAAAAAAAAAAAATGTAAGAATTATTTATTTATTTTTTACATTAACTACCTAAAGACCCGCGTATTGTAAATGTACGTCTTCTTTTTAAACATGGATATCTCAGTAACGGCAGCAGCTGCTGCCACAACTGAGATATCCATGTTTTCAGCGGGCGGCCGTGTAAACGATAACGGCGGTCTCCGCGGCGGATTCGCCGCAAGATCGCCGTTATCGGTGGCGGGAGAGGGCCCGCCGCTTTTCCGCGCCCTCCGCCGCTTACCAGAGCCGTCGGTAGCGGCGGAGGAGATCCGATGCTGCCGCCTGGAGAGTGAGGACTTGAGTGAGGGCAAGATGGCCCCCACCCGTCCTCATAGCTCTGCTGGGCGGAAGTGACGTCAAAACGTCAGTCCCGCCCAGCCTCTTAAAGAGACAATTTTTTTTTAGTCATTTTTTTAAATGACAAATTTTCCTTTTTTTTTTTTTTTTTTGCATTTAAGCCTAAATATGAGATCTGAGGTCTTTTTGACCCCAGATCTCATATTTAAGAGGACCTGTCATGCTTTTTTCTATTACAAGGGATGTTTACATTCCTTGTAATAGGAATAAAAGTGATCATTTTTTTTTTTTTTTTATATTTTAGTGTAAAAAATAATAAAATCAATAAAATTAAATAAGAAAACAAAAAAAAAAATTTTTTAAAGCGCCCCGTCCTGACGAGCTCGCGCGCGGAAGCGAACGCATACGCGAGTAGCGCCCGCATATGAAAACGGTGTTCAAATCACACAAGTGAGGTATCGTCGCGATCGTTAGAGCGAGAGCAATAATTATAGCCCTAGACCTACTCTGTAGCTCACAAAATGCAACTTATAGAATTTTTTAAACGTCGCCTATCTAGATTTTTAAGGGTAAAAGTTTGACGCCATGCCACGAGCGGGCGCAATTTTAAAGCGTGACATGTTGGGTATCATTTTACTCGGCGTAACATTATCTTTCACAATATATAAAAAAATTGGGCCAAATTTATTGTTGTCTTATTTTTTAATTCAAAAAAGTGAATTTTTTCCAAAAAAAGTGCGCTTGTAAGACTGCTGCGCAAATACGGTGTGACAAAAAGTATTGCGATGACCGCCATTTTATTCTCTAGGGTGTTAGAAAAAAATATATATAATGTTTGGGGGTTTTAAGTAATTTTCTAGCAGAAAAAACTGTTTTAGTCTTGCAAACACCAAATCTGAAAAACACCTAAGGTCTTAAGTGGTTAAAGGCAAGCTGTTCATAAAAGGTTTGTTTTTAGGGTGGAACTCCGCTTTAAATTGTTTATTTTATATGTAGCTAATTTCCTTATTTTTATTTCAGGATCGAACGCCATGTTCTACTTGGCTGCAGCAGTGTCAGACTTCTACATCCCAGCATCAGAGATGCCAGAACATAAAATCCAGTCCTCTAGTGGTCCTCTGCAGGTACTCCATGCACTCTCTATGCGCACTCTCTATACACTCCATGCACTCTCTATGCGCACTCTCTGCACACCATGCACACTCTATACACACTCTATGCACACTCTGGCCCAGATTCTCATAGGACTTACGACGGCGCAGCGCCATGTACGCCGTCGTAAGTCCTAATCCGACCCGTCGTATCTATGCGACTGATTCTTAGAATCTGTTACGCATTGATATCCATTAGATCCGACAGGAGTAAGTCTCTTACGCCGTCGGATCTAAACTGCAATTTATTTTTTTGACCGCTAGGTGGCGCTTCCGTCGGATTCCCCGTCGAGTATGCAAATTAGCTAGATACGCGAATTCCCGAACGTACCTGCGGCCGACCCAGTAAAGTTACGACGTTTACGTTAGGCTTTTCCCGGCGTAAAGTTGCCCCTGGCTCTATGAGGCGCAGCCAATGTTAAGTATGGCCGTCGTTCCCGCTTCCAAATTTTAAAAAGTTGCGTCGTTTGCGTAAGTCGTCCGTGAATGGGGCTGGACGTCATTTACGTTCACGTCGAAACCAATGACGTCCTTGCGACGTCATTTGGAGCAATGCACACTGGGATATTTTACGGACGGTGCATGCGCTGTTTGTTCGGCGCGGGGACGCGCTTCATTTAAATGATACACGCCCCCTACCCGCCGAATTTGAATTCCGCCAGGTGATTTACGCTACGCCGCCGCAACTTTACAGGCAAGTGCTTTGTGAATAAAGCACTTGCCTGAAAAACTTGCGGTGGCGTAACGTAAATCGGATACGTTACGCCGCCTCAGAGATACGCCCAGTGTACAAGAATCTGGGCTTCTATGCACTCTCCATGCACTCTCTATGCACTCTCTATGCACTCTCTATGCACTCTCCATGCACTCTCCATGCACTCTCTATGCACTCTCCATATACTCTCACTATAAACCTGGAGAATTATTGTGTAGTATTTACATCAAAATGAGAAGGCAACTGCGACCAAGTTCCTTCTCACTTTGATGTCACTGCGGTAGCGAGCCGGGGCCAGCATCTGAGTATTCCATTACATACCACACCTGAGCGGGATCCTGTTCTTTATCTTTAGTTAAGTATTTACAGTGCCTTTAAACAGGGCTCGACAAACCCCGGGCGCCAGATCGCAATTGCGACTAGAATTAGCGACCTGGGGCGGCACAGCTGGGGTACCCTGTCTCCGTGCGCACCCCCCCTTGCGTCGGCCCAGCCGGTAATTGAGGCTGCGGCTTTGTGGCCTTCTGCAATCCTATGGTTCCTTCAGGAATCTGGCGCCTTCTTGTGGTGCCCGCTGGTATAACAAGACAACCAGCAATGCTAATGGAGCTTCCTTGCCTGTTTCCATCTCCTTCCCTTTACTTAAAAGTTAGAACCCCCAAACATTATATATATTTTTTATTCTAACACCCTAGAAAAAAAAAAGGCTGTCGTTGCAATACTTTCTGTCACACCGTATTTGCGATGCGGTCTTACAAGAGCACATATTTGGGAAAAAATACACTTTTTTCAAATTAAAAAATAAGACCACAGTAAAGTTAGCCCAATTTATTTAATATTGTGAAAGATAATGTTACGCCGAGTAAATTGATACCCAACATGTTACGCTTCAAAATTGCGTCCGCTCGTGGAATGGCGACAAACTTTTACCCTTTAAACTCTCCATAGGCGACATTTAAAAAATTCTACAGGTTGCATGTTTTGAGTTACAGAGGAGGTCTAGTGCTAGAATTATTGCTCTCGCTCGAACGATCGTGGCAATACCTCACATGTGTGGTTTGATCACCACTTTCATATGCGGGCGCTACTCACGTATGCGTTCGCTTCTGCACACGAGACGGGGCGCGTTCCTGGCTTCTAACTTTTTCAGCTGGCTCCTAGATTCCAAGCAAATTTGTCAAGCCCTGCTTTAAAATTTTCCACATTTTGTCATGTTACAACCAGAACTGTAAATGTATTTTATTGGGATTTTATGTGATAGACCAACACAAAGTGGCACATAATTGTGAAGTGGAAGGAAAATGATAAATGGTTTTCATTTTTTTTTTTTACAAATAAATATGTGAAAAGTGTGGTGTATATTTGTATGGCGCCCCCCGGAGTCAATACTTTGTAGAACCGCCGTTGACTACAATTACAGCTGCAAGTCTTTTTGGGGATGTCTCTACCAGCTTTGCACATCTAGAGAGGGACATTTCTGCCCATTCTTCTTTGCAAAATATCTCAAGCTCTGTCAGATTGGATGGAGAGCGTCTGTGAACAGCAATTTTCAAGTCTCAATGTGATTTAGGTCTGGACTTTGACTGGAACATTCTAACACATGAATATGCTTTGATCTAAACCATTCCATTGTAGCTCTGGCTGTATGTTTAGGGTTGTTGTCCTGCTGGAAGGTGAACCTCTGCCCCATTCTCAATTCTTTTGTAGGCTAACATCTTTCCATCAACTCTGACCAGCTTTCCTGTCCCTGCTGAAGAAAAGCATCCCCACATCATGATGCTGCCACCACCATGTTTCACAGTGGGGATGGTGTGTTCAGGGTGATGTGCAGTGTTAGTTTTCCGCCACACAAAGGGCCAGATTCAGAGACACTTACGACGGCGTATCAGTAGATACGCCGTCGCAAGTCTGAATGTGCGCCGTCGTATCTTTAAGCGTATTCTGGAAACCAGATACGCCTGAATTTGGCCAAGATACGACCGACGTAAGTCTCCTACGCCGTCGTATTTTAGGTGCATATTTACGCTGGCCGCAAGGGGCGCTTCCGTTGATTTACGCGTCGAATATGTAAATGAGCTAGATACGCCGATTCACGAACGTGCGTACGCCCGTCGCAGTAAGCTACGCCGTTTACGTAAGACATACGCCGGCATAAAGATAAAACAGCTCATGCAAGGTATGGACATCGGAAATGCCGTTGACTTTTACGTCGTTTACGTAAGTTGTATGTGAATGGGGCTGGGCGTAAGTGAGGTTTCACGTCGTACGCATTGTGACGTCGTATCGTACGGAGTATTTGCGACGTGATTCTGAGCATGCGCCGTTCGTTCGGCCATGCATTCACATGGGGTCACGATTCATTTGAATACAACACGCCCACTGCCTTGCTACTTTGAATTACGCGGGCTTACGCCGGCCCATTTACGTTACGCCGGCGTACATATGGGAGCAAGTGCTTTGTGAATACAGTACTTGCCTCTCAATGTTTCGTCGGCGTAGCGCATATGAGATGCGCTACGCCTAACTAAAGATGCGCCCGTCTATGTGAATCTGGCCCATAGTGTTTTGCTTTTAGGCCAAAAAGTAAAATTTTGGTCTCATCTGATCAGAGCACCTTCTTCCACGTGTTTGCTGTGTCCCTCACATGGCTTCTCACAAACTGCAAACTGCACTTCTTATGTTTTTTTTTTTTTTTTTTTTCAACAATGGCTTCTTCTTGCCACTCTTCCATAAAGGGCAGATTTGTGGAGAGACCACTAATAGTTGTCCTGTGGACAGATTCTCCCACCTGATCTGTGGATCTCTGCAGCTCCTCCAGAGTTACCATGGGCCTCTTGGCTGCTTTTCTGATGAATGCTCTCCTTGCCCGGCCTGGTCAGTTTAGGTGGACGGCCATGTCTTGCTAGGTTTGCAGTTGTACCGTACTTTTTCCATTTTCAGATGATGAATTGAACAGAGCTCCGTGAGATGTTCAGAGCTTGGGGCATTTTTTTATAGCCTAATCCTGCTTTATATTTCTCCACAACATTATCCCTGACCTGTATTCCTTGGCCTTCATGATGCTGTTTGTTCGCTAAGGTTCTCTAACAAACCTCTGATGGCTTCACATAACAGCTGTATTTATACTGAGATTAAATTGCACACAGGTGGACTCTATTTACTAATTAGGTGACTTCTGAAGGCAATTGGTTCCACTAGATTTTAGTTTGGGGGAAAGTGGAACTTCAGATTACAAGTAACGCGGTTAACAAGCGTTTCCCAATACGAGCACTGGGCCGGATTCGGAAAGAGATACAACGGCGTATCTCTGAGTCTGGCCGGTCGTATCAATGCGACGGATTCATAGAATCAGTTACGCATAGATCTCCCTAAGATCCGCCAGGTGTAAGTGTCTTACACCGTCGGATCTTAGGCTGCAATTCCAGGCTGGTCGCTAGGTGGCGCTTCCGTATGTTTTACGCAAGGAATATGCAAATTAGGATTTACGCCGATTCAGAAGCGAACGACAGCCCGGCGCTTTTTTTTACGTCGTTTGTGTTCGGCTTTTTCTGGCGCCGAGTTTTGAATTTTTTACGCCGTTTGCGTAAGTTGTTCGCGAATACGGCTGGATGTCATTTACGTTCACGTCAAAACCAATGACGTCCTTGCGACGTCATTTAGAGCAATGCACACTGGGATATTTTACGGACGGCGCATGCATCGTTCAACTAAAACGTAAAAAACGTGGGGTCAACACAAATTTCAATAAAACACGCCCCCTACATCCCCATTTGAATTATGCGGCGTTACATCGCCGTAACTAAGGGCGCAAGTTCTTTCTGAATAAAGAACTCGCGCCCAAAGTTAGAGTGGCGTAACGTATCGGAGATACGTTACGCGGGCCGGACAGATACGCTCAGGTATCTAAATCCGGCCCACTGTGTTTAAAAAAAAAAAAATCCTAACTCGGTTTGCAAGTGTTGTCTAGCAAATCGAGCAGGATTCAGGCCAAAGTGGTGTGCAGTACCGCGTTCGGCCTGAGGTGGGGGGGGGGGGCCCGGAGCTGAACGCAAATGTTCGGAAAGACACGGAAATTCTCTGTTCTCGAACCTTTCTGAGGTTTGCTGAGGTGTCCTCGGGCCCTTCCGACTGTTTCCTAGGCTTTTTGGCGCCCCCCACCTCTGGCCGCATGCGGTATTGCATGCCATTGAAGTCAATGCGGAACAAATTATTTTCATCTCCATTGACTTCAATGGGGAAACTCGCTATGATATGCGAGTACTTTGGATTACGAGCATTCTCCTGGAACGGACAATGCTCGTTTTCTGAGGTTCCACTTATACAGGGGGCTGAATACAAATGCACGCCACACTTTTTAGATATTTATTTGTAAAAAATTGTGAAAACCATTTATCATTTTCCTTCCACTTCACAATGATGTGCCACTTTGTGTTGACCCATCACATAAAATCCCAATAAAATACATTTACCTCTTTCGTTGTAACATGACATGTGTAAAATTTTAAGGGGTATGAATACTTTTTCAAGGCACTTTACAGTTCCATTAGATCTATATGGTGCATTGTGCAGCCGGTGTGTTCTCTTAGTAGCGGTAATCTTTTAGGATCAGCCCCAGGCTGCAATGTCTGACTGCCCTTGACTGGTTTGAATCCCGATCCCATCTGCCTGCAGTTTGCATGTTCTCTCTGTGCCTGCGTGGGTTTCCTCCGGGTACTCCGGCTTCCTCCCACACTCCAAAGACATGCTGGTAGGTAAATTGGATCTTGTCCAAATTGGCCCAGTATATATATATATATCTGTGTGTATGACTGTGTCCCCCAAGCGTGTCGAGATCCTATGGGGTAAAATGACCGCACCAGCCAAGCAGACTCTGGCTGGAAAACGCCTAGAGGCGATTCAGTTCGCATGTGTAGCGCCAAACAAGTCATTCATTCATTCATTAGTGAATCTGTGTACCCCCCCCCCCCCCAAATAGATTTTTTGAACCCTGCATGTATGGGGGGGGGGAAATGAGTCGACTCACAGCAGAGCTCCATCTATGATGGGACCAGGGATAGTATTGATCTCTACTCTGGGGTCTCAGACAGGAATGAAGTTAGGGCAGGGAGACGAGTTCTGCTTCATTCTACTGCAACCAAAAATTGTCCTTTTTGGATTTCAGATTACAATGAAGATGGTTCCTAAAATGCTCTCGCCATTGGTGAAAGACTGGGCCCCCAAAGCCTTTGTCATTTCTTTTAAACTGGAAACCGACCCGGAGATATTAATCGAGAGAGCTCGGAAAGCCCTGGAAACCTACCGCCACCAGGTTGTGGTGGCCAACGTGCTGGATACGCTGAGATCCTACGTAATGGTCGTGACCAACACAGAAGACACCAAGCTTTTTGTATCCGACGAAGAGGAGAGCTTGGGTATAGAGATCGAGGATAAGATCATCAATGACTTGACTGCACGGCATAAAAATTTCATTGAGCAGACCGATTCGTACTCCAAATTCAGTCAAGCGCTGTGATGACTCTCCATGGGTCAGGGCACTCTAGTACTACTTCTGAAGATCAGAAAAGGCCGTTGTATAGGATGATGTGCCATGCAACACCCTCACAAACTTTTCTTGGCCATTCCGTCCATGGTGAGGCATCTGTACCCGGTATACTGCTTGCCAGTTGCTGGAAAGCACAGCAAGTCTCTACTAATTTACCCAACAGGTGAGAGGTGGCACTGGGACCAGCAGGGGAGAGAAATCAAGTTCTCGTAGACAGTCCGATCAGCCAAATCTGGTCTTCGCAACTACATTAATGTCTGTTTATTCATACTGCTGTATGCAATGTAAATATTAAAACTGAGATATCAAAATCTGTATTTAGTGGAGTGATTGTATTGTGCACAGGAACCTCTATGGGCCTCACCCATAAAGAACCACGTGTGTTGCCCAAAGTAGCTCTTTCCTTATTTGGGAGCTATTTCTTCACATTTTAGGTCACCAGCTTAGCCAAATTCTCTGAAGCACTCAATGTACAACAAATAAGGAACCTACCCTTATAAAGAAACCCTCTCACTATACTATAGTATAGGGCCGAAACTACTAATCGATTATGAAAGTAATCAATTACAATTTTCATAATCGATTAATCAGCCAGTAACATAATGGGGTTAAAACAACTAAAATTAGCCCTTTATAGTACAAAAAAGCAAATCGCTACTGTAAAAAAAAATTGTACTGTAAATATTACTTTCACTGTCCCACAGTAAAAAAAAAAAATGAACCCCTTACAGTAGCAATTATTTCCTTTTTTTTTTTAACCCCCATTATGTTACTAAATATCTCAGGCCGGGGGTCACACCTCTTTTTTTTTTGCAGAAACACACTACAGTTCATTTACATGTTTTCCTATGGGACACGTTCACATCCATGATTTTTTTTTTTTTTTTTCGGCCGCTGCGTATTTGGAAAGGGGCAGGGAATTTTTAACGCAAAACGGTGCCATTTTGTTTGTTTTTTGGTTCAATATACTTCAACGGAGAAGCTATGAATAAGCACTGTATGATAGTGTGAAACGCGTTAGCTCTTTTCCTGATTTTTTGCTGTGATATATTCATGTTATGACCAGACCAGTTTTTATTAAAAGGAACAAATTTTTATTTTTGGAGTACGGCCGTCCCGGTTTTTCTCTACACATTTTTACTTCAACGGAGAAGCTGCAGAAAAGCATGTAATGTGTTTTTGCAGCAATTTGTGTTTTGTAATCTGCCCAACAAATTGGCCCAAAACATTTTTATTTTTATTTTTTTAAGGCTATTATCCGATTAATCGAAACAATAATCGGGCAACTAATCGATTATGAAAATAATCGTTAGGCTTTGATACAAAAGTAGGGCTGCAACTATGTGCAAGGCTGGGTTTCATTAGATTGCAAACTGGATGCAGGTTTCTCCACATCCAATTTGCATGACAGGAGAGTGCCCAGCCCTTTTTTTTTTTTTAAATAACAAACATGTCATACTTGCCTTCACTGTGCAGTTCATTTTGCAGAGTGCCCCCGATCCACTCCTTCTGGGGTCCCTCAGCGGCTGTCTCTGGTCCTCCCGCAATTAGTCACCACAGTCATGCAAGAGCTCGCTATGGCCGCTTGCTGTATCACTCAGCCCCGCCCATCGTTGCGCTGCATCACTTGATGTGATTGACATTGGCTGGCGCTGCTCTCAATCCATCCGCTCTAGCCAAGCGGCTAGGCTGCGCGGCAAAGAGGATGTCGGGACTTTCAAGGGGTCAGGTAAGTATAACGGGGGCTCGGTGGGAGCCGGCAGCAGCAGATGTTTTTTCACCTTAATGCATAGATTGCATCAAGATGAAAAAACATTTTCCTTTAATGAAGCCGGCGCACACAACAGCAGAAGAGTCCTGTCCATCTTTGGCTCTGTTTCAGGCAAAAAAAAAAAAAATCAGACTTGGAATGGGGATGCACCAGACCCCCTGCTGAGAGCTTTGCAAATAGTGTGAACCCAGCCTAAAATTAGAACGCAATTCTGAGAAACAGACACTTCTGGGAGTGTCACTCAATGTGTTCCTCCGCAACACTCACTGGTTCCTCCTGCTACCTTCCCATACACAAGAGCAGTGGTTCTCAACCTCAGTCCTTAAGTACCTCCAACGGGCCATGTTTTGGAAATTTCCCTTAGATCCGGGGTCTCAAACTGGCAGTAAAACTACAAGTCCCATGATGCATTGCAAGGCCTCATGGACACAGAACTTTTTTTTTTTTTCTACAGTCATTAAACTCTCCATGTTAACAGCTTATGTGTGCATGGACACATCGGATATCAGCAGTTTTGGGCAGTGGTGTTTTTGAGTAGTAAAAAAAAAAACAAGTGGGTTCTGAGAGACATTTTTTCAGCTGTAAAAATGATCCAACGCTGATGAACGCTCAAAAACGTCACTCACCAGCGTTTAAGATCCATCGAAAAAGAAAACATTTCTTTCAAATAAAAACACGGAAAAAAGTTGAAAAACTCACTAGTTTTTAGAATGTTATTTTAACGTCCAGTGTGCATGAGGCCTTACAAGCATGACTCCCACAGGCAGGGCTGCCAGTTTGAGACCCCTCTGCCTTAGATAAAATAGCTCTTATCAATACCATGTCAGTGATTTAAAGCAGCTGTGTAAAGGAAAACCTAAAAATATGGCCTGTTGGGGGTACTTGAGGACGGAGATTGAGACCCACAGTGTTAGAGGATAAACAAAGATCTCAGCTGCAATCAGCCATAGGGGCAGCAGGAAAGGTAGGTGTTTACATTGTGTGTGTCGGGGGCTGCACTTTGGTTTCACCCGCCGGCTTCTGCATCATTACAGTGACATGGAAGCTCAGTGCATTGGTAGGTGATGCACCCCAACACATCCAGAAGTGTCAGATGTGAAAATTCTGCTGTAGGCTTGCATTTGGGTACAAGTAAGGCTTAATCATCTCTTGTGGGTTTTTTGCAATTTTTTATATCACACAGTATGTGTGCAGAAACTTTTCAAAAGCCTTTTTTGGGAAAAAATACACTTTCTCATAAAAAAAATGAATAAAAAAAATACAAAAAAAAAAACTTTTGGTAAATTTATTTTAAAAAGTTACACCGCGTTAAGATACCTAACATCTCAAGCTTTAGAATTGCGCACTCGCGTGGAATGGTGCAAAACTACAGTGATTAAAAATCTCCATATGCAACGCTTTAAAAATGTTAAGTTACAGAGGAGGTCTAGTGCTACAATTATTTCTCTTCATATAACGTTTGCCCAATATATCTCACATGTGTGGTGCACTCGTTTACATATGCGGGAGTGACTTGCTTCTGTTGCAAGCACAAGGGCGCTTTGAATTTTTTTCACGGTCTATGTTTTTTGTTTTTCTTTGACCACCTCACTATGGAAGTCTTGTGACTTGAGCCTCAATCAAGTACAATTTTCATAGGCAAGTAAATAATCCAAAGGGCACACTTACAAATAGAAGACATTTTTAATATACAATAAAATCCACACACACACACACACTTTATTTAAGCTTGATACCCTTCTTAACCCCTGCACGGATCCCAGATAACTCTCCGGAGTATCTGACCTCCTCCTTGCGAACCTCTCGGACCTGGAAGATGGATTGAAGAATGGATTAGTGATAGACACAGGCATCTGGATTGAAAGCAGGCAGAAGGGGACTATTGTCTACATGTAAGGAGATTAAAGCGGAACTTCAGTCCTACCCCTCAGGTGCCATCATGCCGACTGGCTCTGCCCAACTTTTGGGTCTTGGCAGAGCCAGTCGGCACATCTGTGAGAAGGCAACATGCCAGAGATCTGTGTTGGCAGAAAATATGACTACTGATTACCTTCTAACAATTCTAGCTTGTACTGATCCCATGGCTTCATCAAAGTTGCAACTTCACCAATTGCATATCGGTTTCAATTAGTAACTCAGAAAACTGTGGCTAAACTACTAACATTTTCAGAGGGGAATCATTAATGGGAGCCTAAATATTTTGTAGTACTGGTTTCCTGTTAGGATGGCTTCATTCTAAATACACCAGACACCTTTAAAGTAGACGTAAACTCCCAGGAATGACTTTTGCCTTTAGGTAGTGTAAATATCTCCCAAACTTGCACCGTTTAGGGCATGGGTCTTCAAACTATGGCCCTCCAGTTGTTCAGGAACTACAATTCCCATGATGCCTAGTCATGTCTGTGAATGTCAGTGTGTTACAATGTCTCATGGGATGTGTAGTTCTACAACAGCTGGAGGGCCGTAGTTTGAGGATCCCTGGTTTAGGAGATATTTACTGTAGATGCAGCCGGTGACATCACTGGCACACGCACTCTGAACAAATGGCCGCCCCGGGCCAGTTCTTTAGAGTCCTGTGCCGTAAACGGCGGCTCCCGTGCTGGAATAACGGAGTCCACGTACCCGAAAGGAAGACAGGGTGAATATGGGAGCGCCTGCAGCGATGACAGTGCGGCGCTAGAAGGCTTCCTTTAATCCTCCATATTAAAAAGAAAAGGGGTAGGTGTTCTGTAGTCTTAAAACTTCCTCCCTAGGGTGACAACACTGCTTCTCTATAGATAGAGTAAGTGAGCATGGTCACCCCAGAACAGGAAGTGTTGCTGCCAGGCTCCCTAGCTGAGAACAAAGGGAAATAAGCCAGGGAAGAAAAAACAAATGCAGCCACCATCTAAGCACTGGCAAGATTTAAGTGGTTATAAAGCTTTGTGTTTTTTCACCTTAAAGCATCCTATGCATTAAGGTGGAAAAAAAAAACACCTTGTACTCTACGCCCCCTCGTGCCCCCATTTTACTTACCTGACCCCCGAACTTCCGTGGGCTCGTTCCTGCGTCGCTATCCAAATGGCTCTTTCGGCTGTTTATTGGTTAGATTGATAGCAGCGCAGCCATTGGCTTCCGCTGCTATCAAATCAATGACGCGGCGTGCCAGGGGGTGGGGCCGAGTCATACACTATGGCCTCCGAGTGTATCACACGGGAGCGCGCCCGCGAGGTAACCCCCTCAGGAGAACGCTTCCCAAAACGAGGTTAGCTCTTGCGGGAAGGAGCCGCGAGAACCGCCGTGAGACCCCAGAAGGCGAGGATCGGGGCCGCTCTGTGCAAAACTAACTGCACAGTGGAGGCAAGTATGATATGTTTTTTGTTTTTAAACAAAAATGAACCCATACAACCCCTTTTAGGCTAATTTCACACTGGGGCCACCCAAGCATTATCACTGTGGTTAAGCAGTGCTTTTTGGGCACTTTTAACCCCCACTAGCGGACAAAGAAGGGATTGTGGATTTATCTTGGAGGAGGAAACTATAATCAGAGATGCATGATCAGCATAATTTTCACATTGTAAGGGTCTGTGTCAAGGGGCTTTTGTTTGTTTCAAAACTGAATCTCTCCTTTCCTTATGCAAAACCAGCTTGTAACAGGTCAAATAGACCTGTCAGATTCTAAAGAAGCATCTCAAACTAAATGCCAAGATGGGCTGCATGTGCCCACTGACAAATTGTCAAAGCCTGTTGACTCAGGTCTTTTAGCTGGAGGCAGGAGCACCTGCTTGGCAATAAAATATACATGTATATAACAAATGTGTTGATATTATGCCTGCATGTACACTGTTGACCTTCCCTCAGCTCTCCCAGGTGTTTCGTTTGCCAAGTTGGATGTTCTTCCTCTACATTCAACTACATCATGTTGTCAGAGCCAGAGTTGGTTAAACTAGATGATGGACTTGTATCTTTTTTTTCAACCTGACTATGTAGCTCAATTTCCTACCCGGCCTCTCCTTCAGATGGATCCTGTGGAGGAACGGTTGTCCCAGGGTGCTCTTGATAAGCCAATTTCCACTCTATAGAGGACCCTGCTCATTACCAACTCTCCCAAAGATTGAACGATTGTGGGATCTATGGACGGGTGACATTCCCTCTTGGGTAGGAAGGATTGGGAGGACTGTCTTGAGAAATGCCCCAAATTGGTGGTCTCCTCTAGAAATAAATCTCCAGAGCTTCCCTGATGACGCTCAATGACCCCACCACTGTATATTATAGATTTCTTAGCTCCGATTTTATGCCAAGAAATACATTTCTCTGTAAATGTTCATCCCCTGCTGTGTCATCCTGGGAAACCATGAATAATGCTGCTCTGACCTTGTACAAGCTGAGGTATAATAATTGTGGGTTTCCTTGGAGGTATGACAGGGTTTGGCAGCCATAGGCATCCTCAGTAGACTGGTCCCAGCTATGTACTCCCCTTTTCCCACTGCCAGTTGTATTGATGTATCTACGATCTTCTGTTTCTCCCTGGTGTCTTTCCTGCATTGGTTTTCCCAGTGCTCATGACCTCCTCTATTTGGCCCTCCACTCTGCCCCCCTCCATGCCTCATCCCTATTCTTTCCTTTCCCCACTCCCCCCCCCCCCCCCCGAGGGGACAATGTGGATTTTCACAATTTGTTATAGTAATTCTTGACTATCTACGACAGGGGTGTCAAACTCATTTCATCGTGGGTCACATCAGCATTATGATTGCCCTCAAAAGGGCCGGTTGTATCTGTAAGATTAGATGTCCAGCGCATCCCCTCCCCTTACATTAGATGTCAAGAGCCACCCCACCATCAGAAGTTGAGTCCCCCCACTCTCCCTTACATCACAATTTCCTTATGCTGCTGCTGGGAAGAAGCTGGATGCATTGCTTGAAAGCAGGAAGTAAGGGTCTGGAGTAGGACCAGAGGAGGGCAGGAGCTCTCCTGCAGCTGCAGGAGAGGTGCGAGGGCCACATGAAATGGCCTGGAGGGCCAGATTTGGCCCACAGGCCTTGTGTTTGACACCTGTGATCTATGAGATGTGGGATTTTTTATTTTGTATGTATGTACATTGTTCTATTACTGTATGACATGTCATTGGTTTCTTCTTCTGTATGACGCGTTATGTTCTCCTTCAATAAACTTATCCCAATTGTTAATACAACATAAATGTTGAATGATCACCAAGAAGATCTTGTTTTTGGACCCTAGAGGAGGGGAACTGGCCAATGATCACAGGTGATGGTGACAGTTTGTGGTCACATGAGCCACGCATCATTTACACTCGAGGCCGGCACTGATGGCTGCAATTATCCTTTAATCTGCACTCAGGCAACCATCTCTGCTAATCTTTCAGTAATGTATTTATTACGTTCTAATAAGCTTACTGTTGAGGATGGAACACTAAATACGCGATGCAAAAAGCACACAAAACTAGATTACATCCAACATAACAAAAGGAAACCCTAAAGTAAAAAAAAACCTGGAGCAAAAATGTAGGCAGTTTGGCTCATCACCTTCATGTAGGTGCAACGGGAGATGAAGTGAGAATTAAGACTGTCCTGGACAAGGGGGCTGCTTCCCAGGATGGGCCCCATACAAATCCATGCAGACACAGCCCGAGCCAAAGAGAAATTCTGCCTGAGATATAGTTACAGTGGCTCCGATACCCAGAACATGGGGGGGGGGGGGGGGAGATTAGAGAACAATGGGGCGCTATTCCTCCCACCGACACCAACAATGGGGCGCTATTCCTCACACTGACAGCAACGATGGTTTCAGTGGGAGGAATAACGCTCCAATGATGGGGTGCCATTCGTCCCACTGAAACCAACAATGGGGCGCCTTTCGTCTCACTGAAACCAACGATGGGGCGCTATTCCTCCCACTGACAGCAATGATGAGGCATTCTTTACACCCACTGGACGGTAGAACATTATATAGTCCCACTGGCTCTAGTTTGGCCCCTTAAAATCTGAAGAACAGTAAACTGGCCCTTTTGTTTGGAGACCCCTGGTCTAGACTAGAAGTGGTTTCCAATGAAGAACCCTACGATGGCGCATGTACACATGGCTGTCAAACATACCTGGCCCTTTCTGCGGATTTTGGCACGCCTGAACTTCTCTCTGTGTTTAACTCTGGGATTTCGGTCAATCTTCTTCCTTTTAGGTGTAAGTCCTTTATTTTTCGCAATCTGAAATTATCAAGAAAGGATTAAAATAAAGCAACAGATACAAATGTTGCCTCATTTTTTGCAGCTTGTATACCACACAAAAACACAGAAATACTATAGCAAATACTAAGGGGTTACTCTGTCCAACATTGATACTTTTCAGCTATAGGTGGAATCTGGTTGGCTTAGCTACCCCCTGTTTATAATCCTCCAGGGAACTCTAGCGTTAAGATCTGCCTGCCTTAGTTTCCAACACACCATGAAGTCATCATGTACTGCCGGGCATTACGCTCTAGCCTTATTATGGATAATCCAGTAATGCGGCATACTGTACCTGGTAAGTAATAGCTCTCTTTGCATTGGGATCCATTTCTTCTGTTGGTACCTCATCACTAGAAAGACAAAGTACAACTTAGATGATGAAGCTGCTAATCATAACCTACATCACAATACACTAATATTACATACATTTGTTCGGTTTTCCCACGTTTCCTTTTTTCTAGTAGTTTTCTCTCCATCATCTTGTAATAGCTCAGAGCATCGTTTTCATCCAGATCTGAGTCTGTGTCCTTAGGCTCCTCTAGAGGGCGCTGTGTAAAACAAAGAAGAATTATATAATGGAGTCGCACTTACCAGGTATTAAAGGGCTATATAAAGATTTTTTTTTACCTTCATGCATTCTAAAGCATGTAGGTAAAAAAAAAAAAAAAAAAAACACACACACACACACACACACACACACACACACACACACACACAACACGCAACATGAGTGCAGCTTTCCCCCCCAAACTTCTCTCCTTAAACTCACCCGAGTCCGATCTCGATCCAGGAATGTGCATGAGTGCCAAGGCTCTCTCACTTCTCATTGGCTTAAAGACAGCAGTGGGAGCCAATGGCTCACGCTGTCAAATCACAGCCAGTGAGGAGGGAACAGAGGGGGGGCGGAACAGAACCACACTTTTTGTCTTATGTACACACAAAGTTGACTCTGGAGCAAGCCCACACGAGGGCCCCTAGAGCAAGCAGCTTTCTATGGGGGCACTCGGAGGTGGGAGGGGCCAGGAGCACAGGTGGGGAGACCCGAGGAGGATCGGGGCTGCTCTGTGCAAAACCATTACACAGAGCAGGTAATGTATGACGTGTTTGTTATTTGAACCACTTGACCTCCGGAAGATTTAGCCCCCCCCCCCCCCTTTCATGCCCCAGGCCATTTTGTGGGATAAATGAAAGAAGAAAAACTGGACAGCCGCACTCCAGTAGAATGTAAAAGTAAAAAGTTGTGCCTTTTTATTCTAGTAAATAAAAACACTACAAGAGCAAAAAAAAACAGCAAACAGTGGGGTAATAGAGCTGACGCGTTTCACATTGATGGACAATGCTTAGTTTTAGCTATGACTAAGCATTGTCCATCAATGTGAAACGTGTCAGCTCTATTACCCCACTGTTTGCTGTTTTTTTTTGCTCTTGTAGTGTTTTTATTTACTAGAATAAAAAGGCACAACTTTTTACTTTTACATTCTACTGGAGTGCGGCTGTCCAGTTTTTCTTCTTTCATTTATGCTCTGTGCATTGCCTGCACCCATCGGGTTCTGAGCCATACATCTACCACTGAAGTGCACCCATCTGGAGCAGCGGTTTCCTTTTTCTATTGCCATTTTGTGGGATACGGCATTGCATGGTCATGCAACGCTGTACCCATTTTATTCCCCACAAATAGATTTTATTTTTGTGGTATTTGATCGCTACTGCATTTTTTGCACTATAAAACAAAAAAAAAAAAGACTGGAAATTTTGGAAAACAAAAAGCACAATATTTTTTTTTTTACTTTCCACC
The DNA here is from genome assembly GCF_905171775.1 of Rana temporaria. Classification (NCBI taxonomy): domain Eukaryota; kingdom Metazoa; phylum Chordata; class Amphibia; order Anura; family Ranidae; genus Rana; species Rana temporaria. Next base: position 131,124,297 of record NC_053498.1, read on the forward strand.
ATAAAACAATCCCATAAAAAAAAAAAAAAAATCATAAGGTTAGGCCAATATGTATTCTGCTACATATTTTTGGTAAAAAAAAAAAATCTCCATTAAGCATATATTGGTTTATGCAAACATTATAAATGTCTACAAATTAGGGGATAGATTTATGGAATGTTTATTTTTTTATATTTTTATACTAGTAATGGCGGCAATCAGAAACTTATAGCAGGACTGCGACATTGCGGCGACAATCCAATTGATTTTCCCCCCAAAAAAATTGCTGCACAAAAACCGTGCGACATAAAAAAATTGCAACTACCGCCATTTGACTGTACATTAGCCGTTTACGTTCAACTTGGCATACACCAATCCCACAATTTACCTTGACAGCTGCTTTCTTGGAAGCTTTTGGTCGACTATTTTGGAGTTTAAAGTCACTTGGATTTTTCTGGAAATCTTCACTTAGAAGCAAATGTATTTCTGGAGATAATCTTTGATCCACAACCGCCAATTTGTTTATCAGCTGGAATGATAAAAGTATGCGCTATAACGTTTTACAAACAACACATTGATAAAAAAACGGGGTTACTTACCGGTAACATCCCTTTTCCTGGAGTCTTTCAGGACAGGTACTGTAGAGAGACACAGGCTCCTCCCCTCACAGGAAACACCGCCTTCCAATTAAGAATTTAAGCCTCATCCTCCCTCAGCTCCTCAGTTTTTTCCAGAGTACCTCCGGCCAGCTGGGGAGACACAAGAACACGTCATAAAAGTATAAAATTACATCTTACCTGACGGCCTCGTCTGATGAGTTTCCATAATATCCCCTACAACAAAGAGGGTGGGTACCAGTGCTGTCCTGAAAGACTCCAGGAAAAGGGATGTTACCGGTAAGTAACCCCGTTTTTCCCTGTTCGTCTTTCAGGACAGGTACTGTAGAGAGGATAAGCGAGCACCTTACCCTAGGGTGGGACAACTGCTTGCAGTACTTTGCGTCCAAAAGCCTGGTCTTTGGTTGAAAGTAGGTCCAGTCTGTAATGTTTTACAAACGTTGAGAAACTAGACCATGTTGCAGCCTTGCAGATCTGCTCCGGGGAGGCACCAGCACACTCTGCTTGGGAAGTTGCTACTGCCCTGGTGGAATGAGCCTTGATACCTTGTGGAGGCTCTACTCCCCTAGAAGAATAGGCTAGAACGATGGCTGCCCTTAACCACCTGGCTATCGTGCGTCTAGAAGCCCTGGACCCTTTCCTGGACCCAGAAAACAAAAACAAATAGTGAATCAGCTTTCCTGAACTGACTTGTGTAATCCAAGTATTGTAGGACACACCTCCTAACGTCTAGGTTGTGAAACTTGTGTTCCTGTTCCCTCACAGGATTTGAACAAAAAGAAGGCAATGTTATTTCTTGACTTCTGTGAAACTTAGAAGCTACCTTTGGTAGAAAAGCCGGATCTGTCTTAAAAATGATGCGATCCGGAAAAACTTGAAAAAAGGGGACCCTAATAGATAGGGCCTCGAGTTCGCTCACTCTCCTGGCAGTAGTGATCGCTACTAAAAATACTGTTTTGAGAGTGATCACTTTTAAACTACATTTGTCTAAAGGCTCAAATGGTTCTACTGTAAAGGCCTGAAGAACCAATGAGAGATCCCAAACTGGAAAGTTGGAGGTTTTTACAGGTCTCCGTCTACTCAAAGCCTTAAAAAATCTAGAGACCCAGGGGTCGAATGCTAGTTGTTTTTCAAAAAATACACTTAGTGCTGACACTTGACCCTTCAGCGTGCTAGTTGCCAGCCCTTTATCAGCCCCCGCTTGTAGAAATTCTAAAACAGACACAGAGCTGTTGACACTGAAGGAGCTTTCTGCACACCAGATGTTAAACCGTTTCCACACTTTTTGGTAAATGGCTTGCGTCTCCTTTCTACAGCTTAGGAGTGTTTCAACCAGGCGTTTTGAAAACCCTTTGCCCCTCAGCAGCTCTTCCTCAGAAGCCAGGCTGCCAGGTTCCATCTCTCTACCTGCGGGCAGCAGATTGGACCCTGCAAAAGGAGATCCTCCCGAATTGGTAGAATCCAAGGAGGTTCTATTGATAGATTTTTTAGGATAGAGAACCATGGTCTCCTGGGCCAATGAGGTGCGATGAGAATGAGTGTTGTGTTCTCCCCCTGCAGTTTCCTCAGGACTGCTGGTATTAGAACCGGAGGGGGGAAAGCATAACACCTGGAGAACTTCCAGGTTTGGGCCAGAGCGTCCACTGCCAGAGCTCCATCCCACCTGTTTAGGGAAAAAAGAGAGCCGAGTTTTGGCATTTTCTCTTGAGGCGAATAAATCCACCTCCGGAAGACCCCATCTTTGAGTGATCGCTCTGAAAACTTCTTGATTCAGAACCCAATCGCCCTCCCTCAGTTTCTTCCTGCTGAGGAAGTCTGCGACCTGATTTAATTCTCCCTTCAGATGTATGGCTGAGAGGGACAAGACATTGGCCTCCGCCCATATGAGAATAGATTTTGTCAGATCCCATAAGGACTTGCTCCTGGTGCCCCCCTGCTTGTTGACATAAGCTACTGCCGAGGAGTTGTCTGTCCTGATTCGAACATGCTGTCCCTGCAGCTCCTTCTGAAAGGCTTTGAGGGCTAACTCTATCGCTTTTAGTTCTCTCCAATTCGAGGATTTTTGCGAGTCCTCTTTTGCCCAGCGACCCTGTGTCAGAAGGGAGTCCAGGTGTGCTCCCCAACCGGAGCCACTGGCATCTGTTGTCACTGTTCTGGAGATCGGGGAGATCCAATCCAGGCCCTGTAAAAGGTTCGCCCCCTTCCTCCACCACCAAAGGGACCTTTTGATGTGAACCGGTATGGATATCAGGGAATCCAAGGATTCCGGTTTGTGGTCCCAAATGTTCAGTATGAACAGTTGTAGAGGTCGGAAATGCAGACCCGCCCACTGTACTGCAGGAAGACAAGATGTTAATAACCCCAGAGCTGACATGACTTTCCTTATCGGAAGCTGGCCACTGCTCTGAAGAAGTGATATTACATTGTCCACCTTCTGAACTTTTTCTACTGGGAGAAAAGTCATCTGTCTGGTTGAGTCCAGTACATATCCCAGAAAAGTGACTCTTTGGGAGGGTGTCAGGCTGGATTTTTCCAGATTGAGTAACCAACCTAGGTTTTCCAGAATCCCCTTTGCAACCTGGAGGTCCTGGGACAACCGTGTCGGGGAGTCTGCAAAAAATAGCAGATCGTCCAGATAAGCTACCACCAGGATGCCCTTGAGACGTAGAAAGGCTAGTACCTCCACCATCACTTTGGTGAATATGCGGGGGGAAGAGGAGAGCCCGAAGGGGAGTGCTTTGAATTGCAGGTGAAACGTCCCCTCTCTGGACCTCACGGCCAGTCTGAGAAATCTCTGATGGCATTCCGCTATTGGGATGTGTAGGTAGGCATCCTTTAAATCTATGGATGCCATGAAGCAGTTCGGAAGGAGGAGTGTCCTCACGGAATAGATGGAATCCATCCGAAACCGTTTGTACGTGACCGAGGTGTTTAGAGGTTTTAAATTCAGTATAAGCCTGAATTTCCCTGAAGGCTTGCGGACCACAAATATGTGGGAGTAGAAGCCCTTTCCTATCTCCTCCGATGGAACCTGAACTACCACCTCCTGATCCTCCAACTCCTGAAGAGAGGAGATCAGAGCCACAGATTTCTCTTTGCACTGGGGCAAATTGGTGACTAAGAGTCTGGATGGGGGGGGACTTGAGAACTCTAGTCTGTACCCTCTCCTTATGATCCCCAGCACAAATTGGTTGCTGGTGATCGTCTCCCATTGTGGGAGAAAGGCCCCCAACCTTCCTCCCACCTTGACTCCGTCATTGAGGTTTTTGGGGCTGTTCAGGAGCACGAAAAAGTGCCCCGGCACGGCCTTTCCCTTTTGGTCCCCAAAACGTTTTCTTTCCCTCAGGTTTGGGGACTTCCACCTTCTTTTGGGTCCAGAATTTTTTCTTTGCCTGTCCCCCAAATTTTTTCTTTAAGGGGAAAGCCTTCTTCTTGTCGGCTGTACGATCTAAGACAGCCTCCAAGCCTGGCCCAAATAATAAGTCTCCTGTAAGGGGGATCCCGCACAATTTAACCTTTGAGGCGCTATCCCCCTGCCATGTCTTGAGCCAGAGAGCTCTTCTTGCAGAATTAGATAGAGCTGCAGATCTGGCAGACATGCGGATTGACTCTGCTGAGGCGTCCGCTACATACCGCACGCCACTCAGTAAAGTTGGAAAAGAGGAAAGTATAGTCTCTTTAGGCGTTCCGGCCTCAATATGTGCCTTAATTTGTAAGAGCCAATGCTCTAAATTACGGGCCACCACTGTTGCTGCCATAGCTGGCTTAAGGTTCCCCTGGGAAGCATCCCAGGACTTTTTTAATAGCGAATCCATCCGCCTGTCCATGGGGTCTGAAAGGACCCCCATGTCCTCAAACGCCAAGTCCGTATGTCGGGATACCTGCGAAAAGGCGGCATCTAGTTTGGGGGATTTGTTCCACACTGAAGCCTCCTCTTCAGAAAAAGGAAACCTCCTCTTCAAAGAGTTTGAGAAGAAAGGTTTCCTCTCTGGGTCCTGCCATTCTTTTTTGATGGCATTGACCAGTACTTCATGGACTGGAAAAACCCTTTTCTTTTGTTCTCCCAAACCACTGTACATCTGGTCATGGAGTGACAGTGTCTTTTTCTCCTCAACTATCCCTAAAGTAGCGTGGATAGTTTCCAATAACTCTTCCACCTCTTCAAGGGAAAGCTTGTAGCGAGAGACCTTTGAGGACCCTGCCTCTGTCTTCTCACTATCTGACTCCTCTTGGGAGCTAGAAGCGGCACTGTCTTGCTCCTCCTCAGCATCCTCTCTGATATCCGCAGGTTTCTCTCTACTCCCAGAGGGAAGAACCTCAGGATTCGGTGGAATTACCTGTTGCGCTACAGAAGGGCTGCTTTGGGGCAATTGAAAATTAGCAAAAATATCTTTAAACGATTGAAAGGTGCCAGAAAGCTCTTTCATAGAAGCTGCTAATTCAGATGCCTGCTCTGCCTCCCTTTCTTTAACCAGCCCCTCAATACATCTCCTGCAAAGAGCTTTGTTCCAACTCTCACTAAGTGAAGATCTGCAGGAAGGGCATTTCTTCCTGCTGTGGGCTGATTTTTCTGTGGATTTCTGAAAAACACAGAAGAAAGTGGAGGCTAGATTAAAAGAGAGACCAACGCATAACACAGGTAACCACCAGGAGTGTTCTAGGACCAACCACCACCAGGGTTCCAGACACACTACACTAATAAACTCCCCGACCACCAGGAGAAGAAAACAAAAAAATCACCAGTGAAGCTGTACAACATGATAAGGGAACACCACCCCAGGGTTCTCCTTACCTTAGAGTGGCTGGTGCTGTCGTCAACCGGAGGTGCACGGGAAGCCTCTGCTTCCGACATCTCGCTGAGGAATGTGGTCGCGACTGCCTACAAAAACGCCGACACTACGGCTGAGAAGAGAGAGGCCGCACCAGCCCAGCGTCAGGCCTTTTCACACTGCAGCGTCCGGGACCAGTGACGCGTATCCGGCGGAAGTGCCCGCCCCCCCCCGGAACTGACGTCACTCGTCATCCGGTCCGGCCCAGCTCCTGGCCGACTGTGAATTCTCACAGGGAGCGTGCACCCCGCCTGCAGCGCCACCCCTGTGCGTTTAGTAAATAGGCCTCCGCGGCTGAATCCACCCCAGGAATGTCCGCGGGACGCTACACGGCGATGTCCTGGGTAAGTGACTTCCCCAGTCAACCAGGACGCCATGCATTTAAAAAATAGCCCTGATCCCAGGGAGAACAGGTCCCCCCTCTCAGGAAAACTGGCCTCAGCTTCCCCAGCTGTCTGGCCCTTGGCCCCCAGCGGTGTCTCCCCTCCGGAGGAAACACCATAAACTGAGGAGCTGAGGGAGGATGAGGCTTAAATTCTTAATTGGAAGGCGGTGTTTCCTGTGAGGGGAGGAGCCTGTGTCTCTCTACAGTACCTGTCCTGAAAGACGAACAGGGAAAAAAGAAGATTACTGACATGGAATTCAAGGCTGTGCCCAACTAATCTTGGCAATGCTCCCTTGCCTCTCCTAACACTAGGGCTGGGTTCACACTGAGGCAGCCGTGTCTCACAGCAAGCGTGTCTGTTCACTAATTTCGGGCTGAATTTGCACCCGAAACGGACCAGAAGATGCATAGGACCCAATTCGGACCGTAGCCACCCCGGAGGTGTGTGAACCGGCTCCATTGAGAGCCCGGCACTCTCCCGTCATGCTAATTGGATGCGGAGAAATCTGCATCAGTGTGAACCCAGCCTTATGCCGACTATCCTGTGCAAGATCGATCTATATATATATATATATATACTTACCCATTTTCAGGCTGATTGGTCTTGGTCATGTGATCTCTGCGTCAGACAGTAGTGGCTGAAGGGGAGAGAAGAGAACGCTCGACAACGGCTAGTTATGCCTGGGAGTGGCGACGTCACCCATAGGCTCCTATGGCACATTCATTGTCGGCGCTCCCTCGTCTCCCCTGCAGATGCCTCTGGCCGACAGAGCCGGATCACGCAGCCGGACCAGAGTGGCGTGAAAAAAAAAGGAAAGTACATACATCTTTCTTTCATAGGTTAGTCAGCATAGGTGTCGGGAGCATTTTTAAGATTAGTTGGTATAGCTTGGAATTCCACTTTAACTAAAAATGTGACATATGCATCAAAACAAAACCAAAAAAAAAAAAGGGGGGGGGGGGATTAAAATATTCTCTTTGAAAAACAGCATGAGAGAGTAAAAAGGAGCATTGGAATAAAAATGGTGCCTTGGAAAAAAAAAAAAAGAAGACGGACATTACTGGATATTCCTGAACTAAATGAAGAATATATCAAACGTAGTAAGGAGGATACGATACGCGGTGCACTCACATTTCTATAGGTGACCAGTCTTTCTATCACGGGGTGCCCAGTGATTGGCAGTCTCTTGGCTTTCAAAAACAGGTAATAGCTGATATTTGTGCAATAGCTAGAAAAAGGGAATAAGACATTGTAAGTTGTGCACAGAGAGGGATAAATCACTAAACAGAAGCCCAGTATAGTACTTACTTCATATACAGCTGGAATTTAGTCTGCAGGTAGGCACTACCCTGAAAAACACAATTACGTCTCTCATTTTCCACAATGCAACAAACGGAAATAAAAAACACGCTGTGTACATATTGTGTGTTACTATTCCAACCTCTTTCAGTGAAAGTCTCTCAGCTTGATTAGACGTATTTAAAAAATTATAGGGGCTTGGAATCCGTTTTTTTATTTTATTAACTTTTTAAAATTTATAATATAGTTTTTAGATGTTTGGATTTAGGGCAATACCATTGAAGCGCGCTTGTCTCCTTTTTAGGGAATATGAACTGATAGTAAGAAACATACCCAGTGCCATTGGTGTGTGAAGTTGATAACGTCTTCATCTTTGTTATTTCATGTATAAAATGCAGGTTTCTTACCAACAAGGAGATGCAGATGTTACCAATGTCACACACAAATGGTACTGGGTATGTTTCAGTTCATATTGTGAGGAGCTGCCTGTGCTCCGATAAGCTTGCACTACAATTTAGCCAATAAATAAAATCATCCAAACTTCTACTTTTGATGACCAACACTCTCTTGTAAGATTTTTGTACTAGTACATACAAAACATGTAACTTTTGCATGACGGGCTAGATTTTTCTAAAGAGAAAGCCCAGCACTAGCTTCTCACTTTCTGATCATCTCTGTCCAATTGAAATCACTCCTAATCATATGTTCAGCTCTACAAGCACAACTTATGTTAAGTTGCCCTGAACCTGAAATAAAGAAAAGAATAAAAAAAAGAAGATATAGATATATCTGTCTCTGTGTAATATATATATATATATATATATATATATATATATATATATATATATATATATATATATATATATATATATATATATATATATATATATATATATATATATATATATATATATATATATATATATTTTAAAAATAAAAAAAAACACCCCACAAATTAATTTGACTTGGATATTATAACATTTTTAAAATGTGTATTTCTTTAAGTTTACCACATGATTGTCACATATAAAATCAACAGAAACTGCATCAAATTATAAAAGCTATTATTTTCCAGAATCTCTGTCTCCTTTAATTTAAAACACCACAAACCTTTCCTTCAGGGATGGTCCCATCTTTCACCAGCTGCAACAATGGTTCCAATTCATTTTTCACCTCTTCTAGCTAAAAAAAAGTAAGAAGGAAGAATTGAGCAATAACATACCAAAGGCTGCAGACAACAAAATGTGACCCCATGTAATAAACTACAATACTCACGATTAATGAAAACTAGAACAAATGAACATTAGGAAACAACTCACAGACATAATCTTGTTTTCAAAGACTACATTGCCCAATTGTGATTACTGTGTATACCTTTTACAATCTACTCATCAAAATATAGGAACCTTTGTTCTCACTTAATGCAAACTGCCAAATGCCAGTTAAAAGCAGAAATGTCTGCCAATAGGCTGTAGAAGAGGGCATAATCAAGGGGCAGGCAACCTTGGCCCTCCAGCTGTGCTGAAACTACAAATACCAAATCCTCCTGGCAGTCATGCCTGTGGCTTTCACTCTTGCAAAGCCTCTTGGGACTTGTAGTTTAACAGCTGGAGTGCCAAGGTTGCCTACCCTTGGCCTATTTGGTTAAAGAGGGTTCTGCAATTCAATAGGCTGGTGGGAAGATGCAAGCTGAACAGAGCTTGAGGTGGTCTCTGACGTGGTGATGGGTAAAAGGACAGAGCATGCTAGCATAGTGAGGTATTATATTATATGTGATGTTCAGTTTCAGGGGCGGACTGACCATTTAGGCACTGCCGGAGGGCCCCTTGCCACTAGGGGGGCCCCATCAGGGTTGCCAGCCTCAGTAAAACCAGGGACAGTGAGTAAAAATCTGTGTTTTTTTTTTAAATCCCAAGATTATAGCTTCCCCGCCTCTCCAGTACCTTTTTAGTGTGTGTATGTGTATTCTGTGTGTATGTATACTGTATGTGTGTATGTGTATACTGTGTGGCCCCAAAATCTATTGCCTGGGGGCCCCATGAATTGTCAGTCCTCCCCTGTTCAGTTTTTGCTTCTACACTCAAGCATGCTGTCAGCACTTCACCTTAAGCTTCAGATCCTGAGTAAGTTCCAGCAGCTCCGGAGATTCCTTCTTCAACAATTTGCGTTTCTCCTTATCAGACATTTTCTCCAAATCCTTCACAATCTTTTCCTCGGACAGCTTCTCATCACTCGGTTTTTCGCTATATTCCTGCAGGGGATTAAGAGATCAGAAAATTTTAAAACGATACTTGTATATATTTTTCATAGCAGATACACTTTCAGCCAGGGTTCACACATTTTACCTGACTTTTGTGTGATAACATTTATACACAGACCACTTGATGTGTGTGTTCACCCAAAGTTCTCTTTAGACCAACAAAAATTAAATTATTCCTCAATGGAAAAGTAAATAAATAAAAAACACACCCGCCACACAGTGTACCTGTTGAACCAACTGCATTGCGATTGGTTCTGTTGGAGAGCTACAGTAGCCAAAAATAAATAAAAATCTTCTGTAGTGTCAGATGCCTGATCCCCCATGGCATTCTGTGGTTCCATCCGTTAGTCCCTACATCACTGGAGGACATAGTGGTGACAGAGGGTTGGCAGAGGAGACCAGGCACCCGACACTCCCAGGCACCTGGAGCAGTAGCTCTTCAACAAAGCAAACATTACTGGTGTCAAGTATCATCTTTTTAGGGAGAAAGAAAAATAGAGGGAGTCTTGCATTAAGGGGCCCTGTCTCTGCAACTGAGTCATTCATTTAGGGATACAAAATGCTCACTGCTTTTCATAATTATTTAACCCTCTTCAAGCCGACCGTTCGCAAATATGTTGCCCCACTGGACTGGGCTTTTTTTTTGTGGGGTGGGTCACAGCATATCTGCACATCTCCCTTTGTGTTGGGAGCACAGTGACCGGGCTCTCACCAAGAGCCCCGTTTTAATGATCGGGTCCCAGAATGTCATGATCGCTGCCAGGGGCCGCCCATCAGGAAATATGGGGCCCCTTACACAGCTTCAGGCATGGGCCCTCCTGGAGCAGAGAACCGGGGGGGGGGGTAGCCAATCCGGGGCCCTGGAGACCTCTGGGCCCCCAAAAAAAAAAAAAAAAAAAAAAAAAAAGGGGAAGAATTTTGCAGACAAAATAATAAATGAATAAAAATGTAAAAAAAAAAAAAAAAAGCCTAGATCAAGGGTTGATCTAGGTCAGTATTTTTTGGATAGGTTTTTTTTTTTTTTTAATTGGCATCAGTGCGAGTGCGTTTTGGGTAGGATTAAAAAAAAAAAAAGCAAAAACAAACAAAGAAAAATGTGCACCATTGTTTCTGGGCTGTACTACAGGTACAAACAACTAGCATGCATTGTATCGCTGCGATTGTCAGGAGTAGAATTTATTTGGGGTTGTTCCTTGGTCGTAGGTTATGGAAGTAGCAAGAAATAAACAGTTACATTTTTAAAAACATTATTTTTTTTTACTATTTTGGGCCAGTTTTCCTTGAATAATAAACAAAAAATGAAAGTGGGTGTACACCCACTTAAAAAAAAAAAAAACACAAACACATATACACACACACACACCACCACCACCTGCAAGCCAAACGGCATTATAAGCTAGTATGCATAGCATACTAGCTAATTATAGTTACATAGTTAGTCAGGTTGAAAAAAGACACAAGTCCATCCAGTCCAACCACAAAACAATAAAATAAAACAAACATAAAAAACACAGTACGATCCCATACACCCAACTCCATACCCACAGTTGATCCAGATGAAGGCAAAAACCCCCAGCAGAGCATGATCCACTTTGCAGGGACTCCATACCCAAGCTTGGCATTCAGCCTTCTTGAGCCCTGGATACAGAGATCTTTTTCTATCTATTAAATTGAAGTATAATCCATTTACCTGTAAGAAATCCAGCCCATAATCTTCCTCACTGAGGGTCTTTGCCAACCGTTGCTGGACATTTTGTGCTTCCTCCTCCTCTTCTTCAGCCTCAACATCCAGCTCCTCTTGGCTTTTTTTCTTTTCTTTATAAATGAAACAAAGTTTTTTTTGACAATATTACCTTTAAAATACTTTCTAGTACTGATAAAAAATTCAGACACTCAGCTGTTATTTTAACGCTGACCAAGCACTGATGATCGATGGCAGGGACTGGACGAATTTTGATCAGCGTGTTGCAGTCTCCACTGAACAGACATTGATCAACTTTTATCAAAAGGGACATATTGGATCAGTGGCTCTACCAAGGTCTGGTGGAAAGGGGAGACATTAAAAAATGTATTACATGGGCAATTTATCACTGATATCTATACTGGATTCACTATATTTTGCACCTAGCAGTGCGGTTGGTTTATAATTTGTCACAAATATACAGCAAGCCGTATTACAGCCACAGCGATAAAAGACCATCTGTGGTCACCAAGTGGTTTCTTCACACTGGATAGACTTACTATTTAAAAGCTGAGATCCACCCAAAAGCGGAACTTCCGCTCGTTGTACTCCTCCCCCCTCCGGTGCCACATTTGGCACCTTTTGAGGGGGTGGCAGGATGCCCATCTTTCACAGGTATCCTGTCCCCACTTCCCGGGAGCCTCAGCCGTGGATATTTACCTCATCGCTGGAGCTCCCTCCTCCTTCCCTGGCCGCCAGGCCAGTAGGAGAGAGGAGCAGAGCCTTGTGTATGAGCAGTAGGGTTTCAGACGTGAAGCCGTAAGGCTACACTGCCGGGTTCCCTTACCCGAAATGGCAGCGGCAGCACCCTACAGCTGATTGAAACATCAGCTGCTGTGCCGACATTGAGGGATTCCAGGACAGGCAAGTGTACTATTATTTAATATCAGCAGCTGTCCCCCCAGTGGCCGCCGGGCCGAGGGAAGGCCCTGGAGTATATGATGTTGACCTACAGCTGGGGTCACGTTTACTCAGGTCAGCAGGGGGGGGGGCCCTGGAACTGTAACCATGTATGTTTGTTTTCACCCCCTTTCCCTATGTCTCCCCTGTTTCCATACTCAGACATGTTGATGTATTTACCTCTACGGTTAAATCTGTTATCTTTCAAACCCTTTCAAACGCATTGTTGACTGTTATATACTATGTCGAAATTAAAATAAAAGATTATATATGGAATAATGGAACATAAACGCCCCAGAAAAGGATTTAAGGATGTTCCACAACTAGCAGAATTTTACACCAGCATATTAAAATATATCTTTGCCATTATCTGAAGGACCAGAGTCAAATGGGTGAGACCACCTAAATCCAGTGATGACCAGAAAAAATAAATAAAATATGTACAGAAGATATTTGGCTTTGTGCCTACACAATTGCTTCAACAACTCCTAACACTAACAGAATCATACACATACTTTTGTTGTATTCCTTGTAGTCCGTATCATAATACAGCTTCTTCTTCTGCCCCCAGGCCAAAGCATCTGGTAGACCTGAAACCACAGGAAACATTATATTGTACCATAGAATATTAAGTTTGAGCCAAATTTCACACATTTTACCTTGGGGAAGACAGAACAACATATCATAATCAATAAGTACACAGAAAAAAAAAAAAAATAATAATAGATCAATGGTCTTCAAAAATCACTACATTTGGACTATTTCTTTGATTCATATATTATAATTTGTATTGATGTTTCAGGTCAGCTCTATTTATAACCGTTTATTACTGACTGTGTATATCTCACAGCAAAGTTGCTGCTCTTAAAGAGGAAGTAAACCCTGATGGGTTTTAACTTCCTCTTTTGCTCGCTGCAAAAGCCTGCAAATGAAAAGCATAATGGGCTAGTAGGCATCACATATTAGCCCAGTATGTGCCACTTACCTGCAAAAGAATCCAGCGATGTCCCCAGTGTAGGCAGCGTCCATCTTCTGGCCCCTCTTCCTTCCGGGCCACGGACTCCGGCTCTGCGATTCACCGGAGCCACTTGACGTCACTCCCGGGCATGCGCACGGGAACCGCGATTAACAGCACTTAGTTTTGTTTCTTCCCCGCACATGTGCTGTTGGAATTTTTTTCCGGACAACAAGTGAAATATCTCCTAAACACCGCACGTTTAGGAGATATTTTACTACCTATAGGTAAGCCTTATTTTAGGCTTACCTATCGGTAGAAGTCAAAACAGTTGGTTTACAACCACTTTAAATATCACTTAGTGTGCCTCATTTAAAGTCCCAAACCTCCCCCTTTTCGTTTTCAATTGACAGGGAAGGCCGATGGAGACACCTATTTTCCAGGTTGTCTCATGCAAAGTCCCATATTCTCCCCCCTTATAATCACTTATGCCGCGTACACACACGACTGTTTTTCGGGTTCTAAAAAATTAAGTTTTTTTTTTATGTCTTTAAAAACGATCGTGTGTGGGCTTCAGAGCATTTTTGGGGTTCTAAAAAATGTCCAAAAAATATTTCGAACATGCTCTATTTTTCACGGCGTTTTCATGTCGTTTTAAGGTTGTAAAAAAAAAAAAAAAAAAAAAAAAAAAGTCGTGTGTGGGCTTTAACGACGTGAAAAATCCACTTATGTTCAGAAGCAAGTTATGAGACGGGATCGCTCGTTCTGGTAAAACTACCGTTCGTAATGGAGTAAGCACATTCATCACGCTGTAACAGACAGAAAAGCGCAAATCGTCTTTTACCAACACGAAATCAGCTAGGGCAGCCCCAAGGGTGGCGCCACCTGAATGGAACTTCCCTTTATAGTGCCATCATACGTCACTGCGCTTTGCTAGAGCATTGTTTTTTCACGATCGTGTGTAGGCAAGGCCGTTTTAATGATTGGGTTAAAAAAAAACGTTGTTTTTTCTAGACCCTTAAAAACGTAATTTTTTAAAACCCGAAAAACGGTCGTGTGTGCGCGGCATTAGAGTTTATAGCACAGTTTCTTCTCTTTTGCTTTTATAACAGTATTATATTGTGACTGGGCCCTAGTAAAACTCTACAAAAAAACAGTCACTTGCAAACCACAGAATCCTTGAAGGGTTTGTAAAGAAATTTTATTTAATTTTTTTAAATAACAAACATGTTATACTTGCCTCCACTGTGCAGCTCGTTTTGCACAGAGTGTCACCGATCTTCGTCTTCTGGGGTCCCTCGGCGGCTGTGTCTGGTCCTCCCCGCAAGAACTCCACACATTCATGTGAGCTCCCTCGCATTGTGTGGAGTCCTTGCGGGCGCGCTCCCGTGATACAGCGAGCAGCCATAGCCACTCACTATATCACTCAGCACCGCCCCTCGGTGGGCCGCGTCATTGGATGTGATTGACAGCAGCGCCAGCCAACGGCTGCGCTGCTTTCAATCCATCCGCTCTAGCCAATCAACGGCCAGGCTGAGCGGGGAAGAGGATGTCGGGGCCGAGCGCGGGACTTTCGAGGGGTCAGGAAAGTATAACGGGGGGGCGGTATAGTCGGAAGTTTTTTCACCTTAATGCATAGAATGCATTAAGGTTAAAAAAAAACGTATACCTTTACAACCCCTTTAAGAGCAAAAAAAATAAAAATAAATGTATAGTTGGACCAACCATCATTTGTACGATCTTCTAGGTCACTTCCCATTGAAATACGATCGTCTTCATCATCATCATCTTCCTCCTCCTCTTCAGGAATATCAAGGGGCATAACCTCCTCCTACAGCAAAATTAGTTGAAAAACTGAGATTGTGGAAGTGCACATCAAATGGCATCGCAACTTAATACAATATAGCTCTAAAGTGCACCGATCACCTACATTTTGAGGGCTAACCAATTATTTATGAAAAAAAAATCACTTATCCATCCTCTACATACGTTGCTTAGCAAATCATTAGAACAAAAGACAGACTTCATAAAAATTAGCCAGTGCTACATTTCTAGACTGAAAGACGGTTTGCTTTTTTTTAAAGCAATGCATGATATTTACATTTAAAATACATTCCAGTATCCCCACTAAAATGGATTTTGTTAATGACCTTGTGAATGTTGTTTTATAAAAAGCACAGAAAGGAAAATCTTGCATTACATTGTACACTATTATAGGCCCACATGAGCCCGGTTGTTTCTGCAAGTGTATCTTATCCCTGTATATATTTTTGCAATCTAATGTTATACACTTGTAATTGGAATGATTTTATATATTCCCTTTATTAAAAGGGGTTGTAAACTTTCGTGTTTTTTCACCTTAATGCATCCTATGCATTAAGGTGAAAAAACACCTGGCAGTAACCGGCCCCCCCAGCCCCTCCGTTTTACTTACCTGAGTCGCTTCATCTCCTCGCCACGGAGTCCCGGCTTTGATTTGATAGACAGCAGCGCAGCCATTGGCTCCTGCTGCCGTCAATCAAATCCAATGACGCGGGCCGAGTCATACACTCGGTGTCTTATGGATGCCAAATCGAATTGGGAGCGCAACCGCAAAGTAACCCCTAGGGGGTTATCTAATGCAGTGAGGAGCCGCAGAGGGACCCCAGGAGAGGATGTTCGGGCTACTCTGTGCAAAACGAGCTGCACAGTGGGGGCAAGTATGACATTTTTTATAACAACAAAGGAACCTTAAGTATCACTTTAAAGGGTTTGTTAACCCACTGGAGTAAAATCCATAACCCTCTCTATGTTTTAATGTAATGTGCCCTGTGTTTATGCCTTATAAAAAATAATGCTGCAATATACCAGTTTCAGAGCTCCGATTGGCAGTCACGTGATCCGTCTCTCTCGGCCTGATAGTTGCAGTAGGCGGGGCCAAGGATCCCCCTCCTGACATCAGCCAGGAGGTTTGGAGGAGAGGTGGCCCGGCCCGATGCAGCTGTCATGTGAGAGAGGAAAGAGACGGCGGATCACGTGACTTCCAATCGGCGCTCTGAAACAGGTATATTGCAGAATTACTTGTATAAGGCATAAAGGCAGGGCACATTACATTAATACATAGAGAGGATTAGGTAATTTTAATCAAATTTGAGCAGGAGGGGAGGGGGGTGGGGTAGGGTGACATTTTCAAACTACCATTCAGGGACACCCTCCCTTCCCAAAAATCAGCTTGTGCTGTAACGAATCCCAGCACAGTGATTGGACACGTGAGGCGGGATTTATGATTTCTCCAATCACAAGCAGGGGTGGGATTGTGCTCCTTCAGGCTTTCCCGGTCAGGACAAGTACTGTCAGTGAGTAAAGCAGTGATGTGGTGGCCTTTTTTGGGGGGCATAAGATTGGCCGGGGGGGGGGGTGGCTGTGTCAGTTTCATTCCGGGACACTGCATTGTCCTGGAATGAATGCGCCGGGACAGACCTGCAAAATGTGGGACTGTCCCAGGCAATCCAGGACACGTGGTCACCCTAGGGTGGGGAGCAGAGCGTCATGGATCTGGCAGGGAGGGAGAGGGGGAGAGAGCACAGAGGAGACAAAGGCACGTGAACTGACCACCATGGCAAGGCTCAGCAGCCATGATACACAGTGGTCAGTTTACAGGGGGGGTATAGCTAGGCAGGATCAGCCAGGTATTGCAGGTGATAGAGGGGGCCAATTGACAAATCACTGCATAACACACTTTTTTGGGGTTAATAAACACTTTAACACATTTATAGGTATCCTTTTGTACAGCACTGCAGGAGTTAATTACACTACATATATTTATACATAGGGAGAGATTCTATCGGAAAGTAAACATTAGCAATAAATCACATAGATCTGGGCAGGTGATGACATACTAGGATATGAAATTTGTACAAAATTCAAAGTTTTCAGATTGATACGATAGTTATAGCATGAGCACCATCCATGCAGAAGCTTAAAAGGGGTTGTAAATCTCCATGTTTTTTCACCTTAATGCATCCTATGCATTAAGGTGAAAAAACATCTGATAATTACCGGCCCCCCCAGCCCCCCGTTTTTCTTACCTGAGCCCTGGAAAGTCCTGCGTCGAGAATGCGCTCTTACTTTGCCCGGGGTTCTCGGCTCTTCATTGGATAGATTGATAGCAGCGCAGCCATTGGCTGCTCCAATGACGCAGGCGGCGGGGCCGAGTCCTGCACTCGTCGGCTATGAACGCCGAATGCAGGACTTGGGAGCGCGCCTGCAAGGACACCCCCTTGGGAGAGCACTTTCCAGAGAGGGGGTTATCTGAAGCGGGGGAGGAGCCGAGAGAGCTGCCAAGGGACCCCAGAGAACGCTGTTCAGGGCCGCTCTGTGCAAAACGAGCTGCACAGTGGAGGCAGGTATGACATGTTTGTTATTTAAAAAATAAATAATAATTTGAACCTTTAGTATCACTTTAATGAGTTTTGCTTTATTAGAGGTTCTTATTTAACACTTCAACATCCTTTTCCACACTTACCTCACTGTCATATTGTTCTGCATCGCTGTCAAATTTTACTCCTTTTTCCATCAGACTCTGAAAGCACAGTAAAAAGGTTGGATTCACTGAATGCACAGAAAATCACAGCAAACGTTTATTATGTCTTTTTTTGTAATAACATTATACATGGACATAGGAAAATACATTTAAAAAAGGTTATACAACAAATACAAAAGTTACTAATCCCATGGACCAAAAGTGTCCATTCACTCTGGTGAATGTGATAGACCCAGCCAGGACAGGGGCTTTGGGAGAGGACTTACCCATTGACTATGGACCCTGGCTTTTAAGGGAACACTACTTGAGACGTGTATGCCTAGGGGACCATTGGAGTGGTCTTGTTTCTGATTCAAATTCACATCTCCCCAAAACACACAGACTCTGGGAATTTAGGCCCAGGACCCATGTTTAGGGCCTTGATGCCCCATTACCAACAATGACTGCTTTACACTGTGAGACTCATAGCAGATGTTAATATAATCAGCAAGCCACCTGGTGCTGGTGGTCTCCTGCTATGGTCTGTTTATTAAATCGGCGTTCCACCCATAAACTGAACTTCCACTTTAAGAGACGGTGACCCCCTAACATGCCACATTTGGCATGTCATTTTTTTGGGGGGGGCGGAGCGATTACCCTCTTTTTAGAGGCATCCAGCTGCCACTTCCTCCCAGAAGATTGCACGGCCATTCACAGCGCAATGCGCAGCTCACGCAGTGTGTGCCCAGCTGTGAAGCCACAGCCGGGTGCCCACAGTAAGAATGTCGACGCTGTGGAGAGGAGGGAGAGAAGAGCAGGGCTTTGTATTCCCGCATCGCTGGACCGTGGGATAGGTGAGTGTCTGATTATTAAAAGTCAGCAGCTACACTTTTTCTAGCTGCTGAATATGTTTCACCCATTGGTAATTGTGCTAATTAAGTCACCTATTGTTTCTGTCTGTCTGCTAGTATTCTGTACCTCCACCTAGGCTGGTTTAAGTGACTCAATTCATATATGGATCCTAGCACCAATCATTGAAAAATCTAAGTGTTAAATAGTGTTGGTTTAAGTGACTAGTTAATTGGCTCAAGTTAATAATATCACTAGCTATTAGTTGCAGGAGGTATATGTTGGTTGTTCCTTAATTATGTTACATTCCTGTATACAGTTGCTTTTGCATAGGATAATGTGAGCATTAAACAAACAGTTCCAGTTGTCATACAAGCTATTGCCGGCTAGTCTTGTATAGTCTGCTATAATATCTGGTTCCTATCTCCAGACTGGAGGAAGCTGTATACAGGCAGAAACACCAAAACTGGGTGCTGGGTGGTTCCATCACAACCTCCTATACTGAACCTCTGGGCTCAAAGCTTTGGGTCACTTCCTGCAGGGAGGAAAATTCAAATTTGGAAGTGAAGGTCCACTCTAATATACTAAAGCTACAGGATCAGCATGACATCCAGCCAACTAACATTCGTAGAGTGACAACCTTAGACAGATTGCTTTTAGATTACAGAACCTCATTCCCACATATTGACTTACCTTAAACTTCCCCTCGTGGTAATCATCAACTTCATCATTATAATACTTTGAGGAGAGCTGCAATAGGACAAATAAGAATCATTTTAACAATTTATTCATTTTCACCAGAACAGGAATCCACATTACAGACAAGCACAATAGACTGACTGGCAGGTTTTACCTCCTTTGTGGAAGGGATATTTGCATTGGACACGGATTCGTCATACACAAGGTCATCTTCTTTGGCTTTTTTGTGCCTCTGTACCCTGCAAGATGATGAAACCTCTTTAAAAACAATACATTTATCAGATATTCAAAGAGAATGCAACATTGGCTGTATTCTAGGATTTCATTACAGTGATAACAGAGCAGATGATCTGATGAAGTCAGTTCTTCCACAGCCAGACAAAGATCTACACTACAGACACGTGCCCTCATTACCCAGGACTGAGGGATTGTGCACGAATGCTGCATAGCTGTGCACATTTTATTTGCTCTCACTAGGCCAAAGACAAAAAGGCATGATCATTGGGGAAGATGCTAGAAGTAGGGGTTGTGTTTTAGTGAGGGGACCAATTGGGCCAAAGCACAGGGCCCCCTTATTCAACAGCAGTAATTTTGTAAGCTGTACTCAGTCACTGCAGTGCTACATATCTCAACACCCAGTCTAGCAGTGACCACGTACAGCTACAGCTGTGAATTAAGGCAGCAGTATTTCAACATACCACTATACTCCCATGTAAAAATCGGGGCCTGTAGTTCAAAGGTTCCAAAGTGTCTTGGGTGGTATGGAACCTTCAGCCTGGGTTCACACTCATGCGTGCGTGGGAAACCATATGTAACTCGCACAGGAATCGCAGCACATTCCTCTGCAAAATAACATAGGTGTCTCTGGGGTGCGATATGAGCCATTGATTTATATGGCTTAAATCGCATCCATACTGGTGCAGGATCCTTTTTTGTCAGCACCAGAACTAGACCACATGGGTGTTTACACCCGTGTGATCCGATTCTGCAAATCATACTGCGTTTTGCCAACTGATTGCTTGGTGTCGTGAACTTACCATACACTCTGTAATCGGTTTGCATGGACGGGTTGCAATTTTGATGTGGTGCAAAATCCACAGTGAATTTGCACTGCATCTAGTTTAAACAAAGGCTGAATCTTATCTTCAAATTTCTCAAGACACCTGTAGCCTGTGTGAGTATACAGAGTCATTATAAGCCAGTTCTGAGAATAGCTCGGGGGTCCAGCCAGAAGGAAGGCGGGCTCCAATTTTGGAGACATGAAGTATCAATGTGTGCTGACCCCAGAGCTTCACCTTAGGAGACAGGTGTGCATTGAACAGCCGGTGGTCTGAGGGACCAGTTCTGAGAGCAGCGGTGCTGCTGAAGTGTAACCAGGTGGGCTTGCATTTTCCATTTCTGATGTTTTGAGGTGAGAAGCCGATTTCCCATGCACGGGCAACTCTGTAAAGAACTTGTTTTTTTTCCTTTTTAATAAAAGTGGGCTACCATGCCCTTAAACTGAAAGTGGTTGTAAAGGCAGAAGGTTTTTTATCATAATACATTCTATGCATTAAGATAAAAAGCCTTCTATGTGCAGCAGCCCCCCACATGCTTACCTGACTGACAGCAACGCAGCACCACTGACTCCCACTGCTGTCAATCAAAGCCAGTCAGCCAACGAGGAGAGAAAGGGGGTGGTGCTGGGCTGCAGTTTTGTGTCTTAAAGTGGGAGTTCACCCAAAAATCAACTTTCTGCAGTTAGATCCAGCATACTGCTGACATCTGCAGTATGCTGGTCTTTTTTCTTTTGGTACTTATCGTTTTAGCAGTATTTCTTCTATGGCGTTCCCGAAGGCAAGCAAGTTGATTGACGGCCTTCGATAGCGCGTCACGGCTTCCGAAAATAGCCGAGGTGACACTTGGCTGTTTACGGCGCCTGCCGTGTAGAGCTGACTGCGCAGGCGTCGTAAATTGCTGAGTGTCACTCGTGTGTATTTTTGGAAGCCGTGACGCGCTATCGAAGGCTGTCAATCAACTTGCTTGTCTTCGGGAACGCCTATACCAGGAAGTAATCCTCGCTCGGGGAAATACTGCTAAAACGATAAGTACCAAAAAAAAAAAAAAGACCAGCATACTGCAGATGTCAGCAGTATGCTGGATCTAACTGCAGAAAGTTGATTTTTGGGTCAACTCCCGCTTTAATGGACGCACGGAGCTGTGGCTCGGCTTGGGTGCCCCCATAGCAAGCTTATTGCTGTGGGGTCACTCAACAGTAGGGAGGGGTCAGAAGCACTGAATAGAGGGACCCAAGAAGAGGAGGATCTGGGCTGCTCTGTGCAAAATCAATACACAGAGCAGGCAAGTATAACATGTTTATTATTTTTTACCAAAAGAGAGAATTTATTTTTAACTTGAAATTCGAACTGGAATGCCTCATAAAAACGCATCCACCACTCTGTGTCTAATCCCTGTGTGCGTGTGTAATATATATGTACACACACTTTTCAAATGTTTTACATTTATAATGTCAGTAGGTCGAAGACTGGTGTCAGTTGGGCAGTGTCAATACTTTATTATTTTGCACAATCATTTTTATTTACAATTCTTTCAGGAGCCTCACTGGGGGCTTTGGTGAAATATCAGGGGTCTAAACAGAAAGGGGCTGAGGACAGAGATTCCGGGCCCAGGCCCTTTCTCTACCATGTCAGCTGCACTGGACTGCGAATTAATAGGGAAATGCTCTGTGCAACTTCCTGTTCATTTACAAACGAAGCTTAGTAAACAGTTTACTATGCTTTGGATTATGAATGAACATTCAGAAAAGCGGCTGGTAAATGGCACAGATCTGGGCAGCAGGGGGAATCTACGTTGTACAGGGTGCATACCTATGGTGGAAAGGGATCAGAACACCTAGCAGTTTTTATTGCTGTCTGTGTCCCCATTAGGAAGAGTCACCCTCTCCATGTGTCCTGTTTACCATCATTAGTGAGACTGAAAGAAAACCCCAAATGCTGGGTAAGGATGGGCTCAGGCGCGTTTGCAACTCCACGTGCCCGCCAGGAAGCTGACACTCCGCAGCACTAATCACAGGCAGCAAGACATTTCCCAATCTGTGTAGCTGCGGATCGGGAAATGTCTCACTACTAAGGATGAGCTCCGACGTGTTCGCAGAGCCCACGTGCAGAGCCCGCCAGGAAGTTGGCGCTGAGCTAATCACAAGCAGCGAGACATTTCCCTATGCACGGCTGCAGAGATCGGGAAATGTCTCACTGCCTGTGATTAGCGCAACGCAGTGCCGCCTTCATGGCGGGCTCTGCGAACACGCCGGAGCTCATCCTTAGTAGGGAGACATTTCCTGATCCGCAGCTGCACAGATTGGGAAATGTCTCGCTACCTGTGATTAGCGCTGCGGAGTGTCAGCTTCATGGCGGGCTCTGCACGTGGGCTTTGCAAACACGCCGGAGCTCATCCTTACTACCTGTTATTAGCGCCTCGGAGTGTCAGCTTCCTGTCGGGCACATGGAGCTGCAAACCTGCCTGAGCCTATGCTGGGTTGACATGAGAACAGGAATAGAGAGTACGTTTTCCCCATTGGGTCACTAGATCTGGTAACAATCAGGCATTCTCTCACTTTGGAGGGGTCCCCCCACTTCCTGTTTTGGCTATGGGACCGGAAGCAAAGGGGAATCTCTACAATGGGGCACAGGTGGCAAAAAAAAAAAAACACGTTACAGGTGTTATAACCCTTCCTTACACTATCCAAAAAAAAAAAAAAAAAAACGAATTTTGCCTTTAGTGCTACTTTAAATAGTAGGCAGAGGAGTATACAAGGAGGACTTTGGTGAGAGAGTATGGGTGCAGAAGAATACCTTCCCCCCCAAAAGAGGAGCAGACCCTCTAAGTGGGGTTCAGTACCAGTCCCCTCTATCAACCACTCACCTGCGAGGTTTCCCCATCCTCCCCTCTTCTCCAGTCTCCGTCCACACGTGTCTACCACTTCCGGTCCACCGCCTTATACAGTCCCTCCAGAAACACGACCCGGGACTTTTGTTCCTAGTAAAACAACAGACATATTCATTAGTAAATAATGATTGCGTGCTCTGACTCTGTAGTGGCTTTTTCTAGTCCTATTTGGCCGTAAGGTCATTCTGAGACTTGTAGTTCCACCCACATCTTCCTTGAAGTTCCCTTTAATCTATTTTACAAAATATAATGGCAATAGACATGAGATAGTCCAGGATGATGCTCTATCTCATCTAGATCTATCTGATCTAAGTAATATCTACTGTATATCATTTTACAGATATTCATTACAAATGCCTTTCTCCGGTTCTAAGCAAGCACAGACATAAGTAATTATCGTCTATTGAATACAAGGCCTGGGGGGTGGCTCGCCGTTCGTTACCGTCATATTATAATCTGACAGATGACAGAAATGTTTGTTTTGATTGGAATTTCCTTGGTTCGTTACATTGTATCCGTTGTGTTTTTGTTCTGCCGGGGAGAATTGGAGGTTGCACACGGCCGGCTTCCACTGTTGCCATGCCGACGCCCTCTGCTGCCATATATGGTGAAGGAGGTGGAGGGGGGAGTTCTGGGTGGATCGGAGGATTTGTCCTGATCTTCCAGGCTCTCTGCTACCTGTTGATGTGCTGAGTGTATGAGCAGGGGATAGAGAAGGAGGACTGACACTGGAAAAAGGAGATCAGGGACCCTGGAGGAGGACTGACACTGGAAAGGGGAGATCAGGGACCCTGGAGGAGGACTGACACTGGAAAGGGGAGATCAGGGACCCTGGAGGAGGACTGACACTGGAAAGAGGAGATCAGGGACCCTGGAGGAGGACTGACACTGGAAAGGGGAGATCAGGGAGCCTGGAGGAGGACTGATACTGAAAAGGGGAGATCAGGGAGCCTGGAGGAGGACTGACACTGGAAAGGGGAGATCAGGGAGCCTGGAGGAGGACTGACACTGGAAAGGGGAGATCAGGGAGCCTGGAGGAGGACTGATACTGAAAAGGGGAGATCAGGGAGCCTGGAGGAGGACTGATACTGGAAAGAGGAGATCAGGGAGCCTGGAGGAGGACTGACACTGGAAAGGGGAGATCAGGGAGCCTGGAGGAGGACTGGCAACTCTGGAAGAGTCCTGGAGGCTGGTAGCATGACTTGGGTCCAAGGGATGAAGATCTGAGGGGTGAGAGGGTCCTAGGGGGCTTTCCTGCACCTCAGAGACCTGACCCTGGGTTCGGTGTCCTTTGATCGCGCTTCTCTTTTATCTGGAGCTGGGCAGGACAGGTCATTTTTTTGATGGTGGGACTCCGATGGGACCTGTGGAAGATGAAGCCTTGTAGATAGAAAAGCTTGGATGTGATTTGGACATGAATGTCATTGGTTGAGGCTGACTTGGACCTGGACAGCAGGGTTTGAGGGTAACCTGGAAGGTAGGTTTTCGGGGGTGCTTCTCCTTGTCAGTAGGTCTTGGGGCGTAAAGTAGACCTGCTTGTGAATTTGGCCTCCAATCCAAGAATTCAATTTAGTATTTGCTTGTGTTTTCATGATATATAGTTGTCTTGAGACTTTTACTTTTGGTTCATTTTGAGCTGGGCACGGGTGGTCATTGTGTGACCTGGGTAATAAGCCAACGTGGTGTGGAGTTGGCTTTGTACCCAGACCTGAATAGCCGTGTTTGAAGGTAACCTGAAAGGTAGGATTTGAAGGTACTGTGAAAAGACTTTGGCCAGTAGGTCTTGGGGGTGAAGTGGACCTGCTCCTTGATCTGACTCCTGATCGAAGGATCAAGATTATAATTTGCCTGTCTTTAAATGATTGGATTTTGTAGTGATTTGGCCTTGGATATAGGAGCCTTGAGTTTTGTCTTCTGGTTCATCTGTCTGACCCTGGAAAGGGGAGATCAGGGAGCCTGGAGCAGGACTGACAACTCTGGAAGAGTCCTGGAGGCTGGTAGCATGATGTGTGCATGACTTGGGTCCAGGAGATGAGGGGTGAGAGGGTCCTAGGAGGCTTTCCTGGACCTCAGTGACCTGGCTCTTGGTTCGTTGTCCTCTGATCGAGTTCACCTGGGAAGGACTGGTCATTTCCCGATCGGCCATAAGTGGAAGGACTCATATGGGACACGGAGAAAAGCCTTGTAGATAGAAAAGCTTGAATATGATTTATTGAGTTGGACAGCATCGATTAAGGATGACGTGGACCTGGACAGCAAAGATATAGGGGTCTTCAGGTTCATCTGGAGCTGGATCTCTTTATGGTGGAGTTTTGAAAGTATTGGCCTTGGATAAAAAGGTCTTGTCCTCTGGTTCATCTGGAGCTGGGCATAGGTTGTCATTGCGTGACCAAGACTGAGGACTCGTATAAGACCTAGGCAAAAAGTCTGCGTGGTGTGGAGTTGGACAGTGGCGGCTGCGGGTGACGTGGACCTGTATAGCAGTATTTTGGGGGGTGACCTGGAAAGTAGGAATTGAACATGCCAGGAACTGTGGCCAGTAAGTAGGCCTAACTTGGGCCTCTAGAAGGACCTGGGATAGTTTTAATTCCCAGAATACAATTAAGAAATCCAGATGTTGTCCTCCTCCAGCCTCATGGTGTATATACCTGCAGCCTCCTTACGGATTCCCTCCCTTGGTTCTGGACACAAGGCATGGACTGCGGGAAGCCCAGACCTGTCTCCCGATGCATACACTGCAGCTGCTTCTTGCACTGAGGACATGAAAACAGGGAGTTAACAAATACAATGGATAAGGTAACGTTGACCACCTGTTCTGTTCTGTGCACTTTGTTAATAATTAATTATAACAATTAATTGAATTTCCTTTTGTATTCATGCAGTTTTCTTGACAGCATTGTTGTCATGTTATAGCCTTTTGCTAATTTATTAAAGCGTAAGTCCAGTTTTGGAGACCAGTGCTTATCGCTGACCACAGGACCGCTGATAGGGGGGGACCACCAGTCCTCCTGTAGGGGGCCCGGGCACACAGGGGGGGCCCAAACTGCAGGAGGTGTGGTCGGGCGGAGGTGCAATTACAGAAAGTTGCCCTGTGCTGCTCTCTGCAGCTGCTGAAAGTAGTTTTCTCTCCCTCTCGCTGGCTTTCAGCTGCTGCAGGGAGAGACACAGGGCATCGTTCCTGTAATTGATGTATTCGCTTCCCCCGCACAGATCCCTCTCCTTGTTCTGCCTACTTCTGATCCCCCCATGTGCACCCTCCCCCCCATCACTGTGCTGCACCCCCCCCCCCTCTTGTGGCACTGTTGGCTTCCCTGTCCTGTTAAAAAAAATTATTGTAAACATTTTTTTTTAAATTATAAATAAAAATAATAAAATAAGGGTTAATTCAACAGGTGGGCCCCCTACAGGAGGACTGATGGTCCCCCCTATCAGTGGCCCTGCCTGAACACTACAGCTGTATGGGGCCCCGTGATTTCTAGCAGCAGCCCTGGCTGACCATGTCCCTGTTTGGGAGATTTCCTTTCATTTTCTGTTCCAGTGACAAGAGGATGCTATGTCTTTTATACATTATAGTACCTGGCCCCTGCCACTGACGAAAAAATGGTCCACCTTTAAAAATGTCAAGACGCTTATTATTTTGGTTGGGCCAGCTGGTAATGTGTTGCTGAAATTATGATGTACCGTATGTTGTGGATGCATAAAACTGAATGAAAGAAATCCTAAAAGTGAAGCTTTAGGGCCAGATTCACATCCGATCGCGTATCTTTGTGCGGGCGTAACGTATCTGATTTTCGTTACGCCTCCGCAACTTAGACGGGCAAGTGCTGTATTCTCAAAGCACTTGCTCCGTAAGTTGCGGCGGCGTAGCGTAAATCGTCCGGCGTAAGCCCGCCTAATTCAAATTTGGAACAGGGGGCGTGTCTTATGTAAATGTTGTGTGACCCGACGTGATTGACGTTTTTCCCGAACGGCGCATGCGCCGTCCGTGGAATTTCCCAGTGTGCATTGCTCCAAAGTACGCCGCAAGGATGTCATTGGTTTCGACGTGAACGTAAATGACGTCCAGCCCCATTCACGGACGACTTACGCAAACGACGTAACTTTTTCAAATTTAGACGCGGGAACGACGGCCATACTTAACATTGTTACGCCGCACTTACGCCACCATATAGCAGGGGTAACTATACGCCGGGAATTCGCGTATCTAGCTAATTTGCATATTCGATGCGGAATTCGCCGGAAGCACCACCTAGCGGCCAGCGTAAATATGCAGTTACGATCCAACGGCGTAAGAGACTTGCGCCTGTCGGATCTAACAGATATCTATGCGTAACTGATTCTAAGAATCAGGCGCATAGATACGATGGCGCAACGCAGAGATACGACGGCGTATCTGGAGATACGCTGTCGTATCTCGACTGAGAATCTGGCCCTAAGTCTTTTTATAGGAGACTGCTTACTATGAATAGTTGACTTGGATTGTAAAATTTCACTTGCTGTGCAAGAATGATGTCATTACTGACCTCCTGCTGAAAATTGGGTCAATACTTCTGTCCAGGTATCTCCTACTCTGGCTGCCTTCAGGTGATCCCTGAAAACTCATCTCTTCAGGGAAGCCTATCACGCCTCCAACTAATCTTTTATCACTTCCATCAGCTAATTCCCCACACTTTCACACTTTTCCCCTTTCACACTGGGACGGGAGCCGCGGTGGCGGTATAGCGCCGCTAAAAATATAGCGGCGCTATATCATCTGAATTGCCGCGGGATTCGGCCGCTAGCGGTGCAGTATAACCCCTGCTAGTGGCCGATAATGGGTTGATACCGCCCGCAATGCACCTCTGATAAGACGTCCGATGATGAAACACGTAGGGGAGGAGCGCTGACATCCCCGCGCTCACCAGATCGTACCCGTGGCTTACCAGGACAAATGGTAATACAACCAAGCTAGATTTCCCTAGTGTCGGGTTCACACTTTGTAAATGTGTGTTTGTAAATATTTTAATAAAAGCTTGTGTATTTTTTTACGGATTCATGCTATGAGAGCCCTCCTCCTTTTCACTCGAATTATACGCCTGATTGGAGTCTAGATGTGATGGCCTACTAAAAGGGGAATCCTACAGGGAGACCAGTATCTGGGAGTCCACTAACCCAAATGGTTTAGCAAATAAATGCAGCAGCTGGTTATATTAGACCAGCCATTGACTCTGGTGAGTTAATTTAGGTTGATAGGTTAAGTCAGGCATGTCCAAAGTCCGGCCCGCAGTCCAATCGCGGCTCACGTTCTGGTCTAATATGGCCCTTCTGTTGATTTGACTGTATATATCTTTTGTGGCCCCCACAACGTATTTACCGGCACTGCCTCGGAGGGGGCAGGACAAGTGCTGTCGAATTACATACAGGAGAATCTGTTTACTCTGCGGCATCTGTAATAGGAAGTCCTGTCTTCTGGGCTGCAATTGGACGGCTGTTCTGTGTATCATAGAAGGCAGGACTTTGTATTAAGAGACCGCCAAGTAAACAGGAGATTCTCCTGTATGTAATCGGTTGGCGCTTGTCCGCCCCCTCCCTGTCCCCTCCGAGGCTATCAGGCTGCATTGATGGCTGCATTTATGGCAATAGTGAGGCTGCATTGATCGCAATGGTAAGGCTGCATTGATTGCAATGGTAAGGCTGCATTCATGGCAATGGTAAGGCTGCATTCATGGCAGTGGTGAGGCTGCATTCATGGCAGTGGTGAGGATGCAGATGGGCACTGATTGGGCTGCATTGATGGGCACTGACGCTTATTTTGCTTCACAGTTCTATATTAATTTGTTTCCTGAAACTTTCCTTTTTGAAGTAAAGGTGCATGTTAAAAGCCAATAAATACGGTATATGCAAATAACACGCCCAAACTCATCTTTAGTCCTGAGCGGCGCTCAGGGATTTGTTGGGGGCCCACAAAAGAAATATTTATATATCCAAATAACACGCCCAAGCTCATCTCTTCACCACACACAGCCGCAAAGACAAGAGAATTCTTGTTGGCTAGTGTATTTGTTGCTCAGACGAACACACTTAGACTGAATTTTAATGGTTCAAAGAATGTCAGGCAAAATGGTCGGCCCTCACGCAAGTTCACTTCATCGAAACTGGCCCTCTTTGAAAAAAGTTTGTGGACACCCCATCTTTTATCACTGTATTTGAGATTATATATATATATATATATATATATATATATATATATATATATATATATATATATATATATATAATGTATATATGTATATAATTTTATGTTTTTTTTATGAATTTTATTTTTGATTTTGTTTCATTACATTTTTGTAATATAATTTTTGTTGTGGAGCATTGCACTAGCTTATATTGCACTTTATGGTATAAGCTCACTGGTTACATATTGTGATGTAATTGCACCAGCAATTTATTTGTATATATTTTGCACTTGGCGCTATATTGTTGCATTTTTTATTTTATTTATTTAAATAGCCATTTATTATAATAGTCATCATGAATTTCGAATATATAGTGTTCTTTTACAAAAACTTTATTGGCAAGTTGGCCAACACGAACAGGAATACAGATAGACAGTTACATAATGTAGCGAACAAAGGACATGGGGAAAATAAGAAATATATAAAATATCACTGATCCTATCAAGAGCATTCCTGTCTACCAGGCAGAAATATGCAGTTGATACAGTAGGCAAGATATACTGGTAAAAAAGAAAGCAACCAAATAAGAGTCTGAATAGAAGA